>NC_082684.1:92918577-93188577 GCF_949987515.2 Delphinus delphis | reverse complement strand
TTTAACAAAGTAGATAAAATGGACCACTTCATCGGAAAACAAACTATCAGAACCCATCCAATATGAAATGGATAATTTGAATAGCCCTGTAGCTATTAAGGAAACTGAATTCAAATGTAAAATATAAAACTATAGGGGCTTCCCTGGTGGCGCAGTGGTTGAGAGTCCGCCTGCCGATGCAGGGGACACGGGTTCGTGCCCCGGTCCGGGAAGATCCCACATGCTGCGGAGTGGCTGGGCCTGTGAGCCATGGCCGCTGAGCCTGAGCGTCTGGAGCCTGTGCTCCGCAATGGGAGAGGCCACAACAGTGAGAGGCCCGCGTACCACAAAAAAACAAAACCAAACAAAACTATAAAACCTTTAGAGAAAAACATAGTAGAAAATCTTCAAGATTTAGGGCTAGTCAAAGAGTTCTTAGATTTGATCCCAAAAGCGTAATACATAAAAGGAAAATTTGACAAACTGGAATTCATCAAATTAAAATTTTTTTCTGTGCAAAAGACCCTGTTAAGAGGGTGAAAAAATAAGCTACAGACTAGGAGAAAATATTTGCAACCTATCTACCTGGCAAAGGACTTGTATCTTGAAAATATTAAAAATCCTCAAAACCCCACAGTAAAAAAACTAAACAATCCAGTTAGAAAATTGGCAAATGACATGAAGGGACATTTCATTAAAGATGATGTACAGATGGCAAATAAGCACACGAAAAGATGTTCAACAACATTAGCCATTAAGGATATTAAAATTAGAACCACAATGACATATCACTTCCCACCTATCAGAATAACTAAAAGAAAAAATAGTGAGAACTCTAAATGCTGGCAAGGATGTTGGGAAACAGGGTCACTCACACATCGCTGATGGGAATGTAAAATGCTACAATCGCTCTGGAAAACAGTTTGGCAGTTTCTTAAAATACTAAACATGTAACTACCATATCACCCAGCAGTGTCATTCCCAGACATTTATCCCAGAGGAATGACATATGTTTACACAAAAACTTATATACAAATGTTTGGGGCAGCTTTATTTGTAATATCCAAACACTAGAAACAACTTATATGTTCTTCAGCAGGTGAGTGGTTGAACAAACTGTGGTATATCCATATCGTGCAATATTACTGAGCAATAAAAAGGAATGAACTATTGATACACGCGACAACCTGGATGAATCTTCACAGAATCATTTTGAGTGGACAAAAGCCAATCCCAAAGGGTCACATACTGTATTATTTCATTTATATAATATCACTATAAAATTAGAGTAGTGGACAGCAGATTAGGGATGGCTGGGAGTTAAAGATGGGTTTCAGGAGGCAGGGAAGTGAGTGTGTCCATAAAGGGAGACTGAAGGAATCCTTGTGGTGATTGGAATGTTCTGGATCTTGACTGTCAATGTCAGTATCCTGCTCATGATATTGTGATATAGTTTTGCAAGATGGTACCAGAGGGGAAATTGAGTAAAGGGTACAAAGGATCTTTCTGTATTGTTTCTTATGCTGAAAATCATTTTGAAGTTTATCAAGATATTGAGGCAGATTAAGGAAGAGTATGAAGGTAGTAATCAGGAGTTTTGGAAGAGAAATTTTTTTTTTATCAGTAAGGTCTATGTGTGATTATTCTTCCCCTTTAGCTTCCACATCTGAAGGTGGAAGTGAGCTGGTACAGAGAATCCTGAGGAAGTAACTTAACATGATGATGATGAACTTTGATGAGTGACGGGATTTATGGTCATGGAACGAGGGCTGTCTGGTCCAGCTGGTGTGACTGACTGTTTCAATTATTTGAAAAGTCGTTTAAATGACCCAACTCATTTCGGTCCTTTAACCTCAACACCACTGTCTCACTCTTTTCCATCAAGCCCAGCTCAATATCTGCCTCAATTATGAAGTTATTCTTGACTATTTCAATCCCTACACATCTCTGCCTCCTACGAATTGATAGATTTAGATCAATAAGGTTACTTTCAAACAAAGACATTTCAATTATACATTCAACTTAATATTTCATGCAGAAAGGTGTTTCACCAATGGGCATTCCTTGGGTTAGGTATATATTGTCGTAACATGATTGTGAAGCTCACTCATGGGAAGTTTAGATTAAATGCAGTCTCAGGTACCTGCTCAGTTCTCTAAATTCAATTATTTCATGGTTTGGCATGTGCTTCTAAAAGGCAATATTTGCTTTTTTACCTACCACTTGTTTCCTGCAAGAGGACAGTAACCTTTAGTGGCTGCACTGAGGTTCATGAGTGACTATGGTATATATTCAATCAATATTTGTTGACTGAATTAGCCCACTACTAAACATCCCATAAAGGTAGAACTCTGACAGATGATCTTAAGTTACGGTAGAAGAGAATTAGGTTGAACTCAGTGAGGAAACTGGCATTGCAAACTCTTTAAACACAAGACTTTAGTGATGGTCATAGAATCTTCACTGCTGGTCATTTCACGAATACCAGAGAGCCATCTGTCCAGTGTATATGTGGTCTTGCCTGGAAGAAGATGACCAGCTCACTGTGATCTACTTAGTTCTTGTCTAGTTGTGTGATTCTAGACTTATGGGATTCTTGGCTTGACTCTCCAAGAAAAAGAAAGCTGTATTCCTTTTCCCATTTGAATTTCAGCTACTGTGAAATTAGCCATGACCATCTCTTACAAGTAAAACTCCTACATAGATAGCAGACTCTGGAGTGATACTGGCCTCCTTTATTTGGCAACTGTGTTCCCATTCCTAATGTGTTTTGTAACTCATGCATGATGTCTAAGTAGGTTTGAATGAAAGCATATTTATTACATCCTCTGTTTTTTCAAATAGCAAAACAGATTACTCTGTTGTTACACAGATGTGCCGTGGGTGGAATGCCAGCTCTTAGGAGCCTGCAAAGCCCTGTCCATTTTCCCGAGGTAGTGTGGGAGGTGTGAATGACATTCAGAGGGAGAGGGAGTGTTGGATTTTGCATGTGCTGAGATTGCTGAAGTGTCCCTGATGGCTTTGTGTAAGATGCTGTTGGGCTGTTCCATTTAAAAGTTCATGCCGTGTCAATTAATTTCACAGGGAAACGAACCTTAAAGTGCGCCATGCGCTATCAGTTACCTCAGAACTTGGAGCAGATATTAGCAGACTTGCAAAGTTTGATGGTAAGTGTTTAAAACTGACAAACAAAAATCTCAAAAAGCTTTTGTAACAAAGCAATGTAACAAACTAATTATATGAAATTCAATTTATGTTTCTTTTTATTTGGTGGAAAGACATAAAATTCTCCAGGCATCAAAGCCTGTAATCTCTTCTCACACTGAAGAGTAAAAGTGTTTGACTCTTTTACTCTCCAAGGGGAGAATGGCTTTATCAGTTCATCGTTCCTTTCATCCTTGTTTCCTCTTCTCTAGATCTCGTTCTCTCTAGTCCCACAATACTCTTCACTTACCTGACCTAGATCTCCTTGGAGCCTTATGCAGACATGCTGAGGATGAATACAGGCCACACTCATATTTCTAGCTTTAACCAGCCATCCATTCTCTGGCTCCCCAACAAAGGCCAAACACTAGACTGCAGACTTCATGAAGACAGTAATCCTGCCTCATATATTTCTGTGTCCTTCAGAGTGCCTGGTGTAATGTCTTAAAGATAGCAGGTGTTCTAGAAGAATATTCTGATTTATTAATCAGTTGGTCAGCTGTTGCCCTTTATTTTAGACCATGGTTTTGCTATCACCATCTTCGCATCATTCAACCCAGTCCCCTGCTCCTCAGCATGGTCTCTCTTGCCTGTTCTACTCCAGCTGTGTTTTTCTTTTCTGTTAAAGCTGTTGCAGATAAACAGAATCCTTCGAGTCAAAGCAGAGAGCCATTAATGGTAGGATTCTAGGCACCCTGACAGACTGTGGGAGAATCTTTGGGTCTTTCGGGCGCCCCTCAGTGGTTTCTTGCTTTACACACTTATAGGTCTGGCCTTGAATATCAGTATTTCCATATAGACTGGTTTTATTTATTAACAAATATTTATGAGTTTCAGGCTATCTTTCAAAATGTTTTCTTTGGAGTCCACTAAAGGAAAATGTGGACAAGGGTCTTAGCATGATCCCATGAGTTAGAGCACAGGCAAATTTAATTTTAAAGTTTCTCAGTGGACAGCTTAGAGTTTATACTGCCTGTGCTTTGCATTTGCTTGTAAACTCCCTCTGATTCTGTTAATATTTTAGTCTTTCTTAAATGAGTGGTGTTATAGAAAACGTTTATAGAAAACAAATTGTTCCTCCAGTGTGAGATTTAAGTCAAGGGAATAACCAGGAAACTGAATGGCCCAAGAAATATTTTGATTAGATTAAAACAAATTACACATTTTCTACTAAGTAATTTTTTCAATGAAATGTTACTGTTACATGAATCCAAGAAAAGTAAATTGTGCTCATGAATCAAAATACTTTCTTAAAATATGTCATAGAATATTTATGGAGTCCTAAAAGGGCAAAAGCTAAATGTAATTTACTCATTTCTTTCCTGGCAGGATTGTACCTTTACACCTCTGTCAGTTTATAAGGAGGTAAAAATTCATGGCTTTGTGCTTACTTTACCATCAAAAAGAAGAAAATGATGTTATAATTACCAGTTCATTTTCTTCCACAGATACTGGTACAGATAGCCTACACTATGACTCAGTTACAAACAACCCTGAAATCGTAGTGACATAAACAGTTGAAGTTTATTTCTTCCTCATGTCACATCTGATGCAGGTTGGGTGGCCTTCTTCATCTTGTAGCCGTGATGCCTAGACTAATGGCCTTTAAGGTGAGCACGTCACAGTAAGGATGAGATGAAAGAGACAAACTGACTTTCAACTGCTCTTCCTCTCACGTTTCGTTGGCCAGCGTGGGTCACACACATGGGCCTGACCTAACTGCAAGGGAGGCTGGGAAATAACGAGTATGGATATTTGTTGAGACTGTCTCTACCACACGCATCCTCTGACCATAGGTCCGTTCCAGGGTAGTGTATAAAGGGCCAGGCTGGATTAGGTAGACTTTTTTTTTTTTTTTTTTTTTTTTTGCGGTACGCGGGCCTCTCACTGTTGTGGCCTCTCCCGTTGCGGAGCACAGGCGCTCCGGACGCGCAGGCTCAGCGGCCATAGCTCACAGGCCCAGCCGCTCCGCGGCATGTGGGATCCTCCCGGACTGGGGCACGAACCCGTGTCCCCTGCATCGGCAGGCAGACTCTCAACCACTGCGCCACCAGGGAAGCCCTAGGTAGACTTCTTACTTGGAACTGCAGGAATGGGGCCAAGAATCCTCCTTCTCAGCATGACTCCTTATAGTCTTAGTCCCCCCTTCCCTGCTTGACTTCTTCTTCTCATAGCACTTATCACCATCTGGCCTCCTCTACAAACTGCTTATTTTCTGTTTATTATTATTGTCGATCGCTACCTGCTGCCATGTAAGCTGCACAGGGATCTTCGTTTTGCTCACTGATATATGCCAAGTCCCTAGAACAAAGCTCAAAAAATACTTGCTGAATGCATGAATAAATGGTCACAGGTGCCAGAGAACGGGGGAAAGGATCAGCCTCAGGCCCCAGAGAGACTTGATAGAGCAAAGGAGTGGCCTAAGGTAAGGGATTGAGAGTGGAGTGTGAAACGATGGGGTGAGGAGGAGGCTTCCTGATGGGAACTTGTAAGACAAAGCAAGGGTGTTGGGTCCCCTTCTGCTGGAGGGCAGTGGCTAGGAGAGGGGTCATCTGGTGGTTTTACAATGTCTTGTCTTCAGAATCTTTCCTCCAAACACAATTTAACACAAAAATCCCAAATTTAAACCAATACACGTGGTGCTGCTTGGGCTGAAACAGGAAAATACCTAAAATAATTCCTTTATCACAGATGGGATAACAGGTCCTGAGAGGTCAGAGGATTTGCATATATATATAAATAGTCTTTTGTTAATGCTTCATAAACTTTATTTTAAAAGTGTATTAATAATTATTACTTAATAGTTGTGGCCTGTTCACATCGCACAGATAATTCACCAAATCTCCAACATATAATCGTTTTCCCAAATAAAGGCAACACAGGCCTCTCTTTTCTCTCATTTATACGTAAATTGTGGTCACTTTTCAGAGAACACGTAATACCAAATTTTTGAGGCTAGTACGCTTCTGGGCTAAATACCAGATTTCTGCTAAAGTTACTCTTTCATTCTTAAATCTTGGGTTGAATTTCAATCTACCTTAAAGTTCAAGGCAATTTGATGTTCCGTGGGTTTAGCCATATTAAAATATGATTTCTTGGGCTTCCCTGGTGGCGCAGTGGTTGAGAGTCTGCCTGCGGATGCAGGGGACACGGGTTCGTGCCCCGGTCTGGGAAGATCCCACATGCCGCAGAGCGGCTGGGCCCGTGAGCCATGGCCACTGAGTCTGCGTGTCTGGAGCCTGTGCTCCGCAACGGGAGAGGCCACAACAGTGAGAGGCCCGCGTACCGCAAAAAAAAAAAAAAAAAAAAAAATATATATATATATATATGATGTTTCCAAGAAAGCATTTGAAAATGAACGGAGGGATTAGGGGGAAATACTGTAAATTAGATCCAATATACAAATTAGATTTCCCCTGTTGGCAGCCAAATTTAAAGACGAAGAGAGTGATGCAAGATGTGGAAAAGTTTTTGAAAGAGTTGGAACAGTTAACAAACCCCAAATCCTTCCCACAATTGCTTTTGCTTTCTTATAACCTTCAACTTTTCCTTCATTTCCTTTTCTCCAAGCCCTAGTTTTAAGTTCAGTCTCTCCCTGCCTCTGTGACACACACATTCACACACCATATACTATATACACACATTCCTCTAATGACCCCATTTCACCATTTTTCTTTCCTCTGTTTTTGCATTATTTCTAACTATTCTCTTTACATCTTCCTCTTTCACTCTTTATTTTAGTTTACTTATCTCCTCTACCCACATTGTCTCTTTTTCTGTTATTTTTTATCTTTTCTGTTTTCATCACTCTCTCTCTATTATTAGTTTATTAAGTTTATTCATTAAGCACCCCTAAGGACAAGATGCAATACAAAGTATGTAGAATTATAACACATCTTCACATGTATTATCAAGGTTCTTTTGATCCTTTTACTCCTCCAGTCTTCTTCTATCCCCTCTTTTATGTCTCCTCTGTTAACCTTTGTCATAATGGGGTATCAGTAGATTTCAAATTTTCTTCTGGTGACTAAAAAAAGATTTCCTTGAATCATGGGAATTAAAACCAGATATTGCATCTTTTAGCTTAAATTAAAAGTATGATATCAGCACTGTGTACACTTGGAAATGCCCTGCCTGTCTATGGCAAGGTCTAATAGATGAGACATGTGTGAGGCATGCCCTTTCTGTCTGTGCTAAGAATATCTTTTAGCTTGTGACTTCTGGGAAGATCTGGGTATGGTCTTATTTTTGCTTCTAGTTACCATGTGGTTTTTCTTCTGAGATTTGTCAAAATACTTTCTTAACCCCAAACTACAGTTTTTTGTCCTTGTGTCATAAGGACATATCACATCTTCTAAGTAGCTGAAGACCTGAGTTTCCCAGTCCTAACACTAGAGAAGTCCCCACTGGGAACTCCAAACTGGGGACAAGACCAAGAGTCAAAACTGAGATGGGTAGGGCTCCAGGATGTCTCTTGTAAGTCTCCCCGCCTCCCCACTTTTGCTCTTAAACCCAAGGACAGTGTCTTGTTGGTGGCCTCTTTAGGCATGGCATGAGCTTTTGTTTTTTTTTTTTAAAGATTGTCACTTCAGACTACTTTTTTTTTTAAAAAAATTATCTATTTATTTTTGGCTGCGTTGGGTCTTCGTTGCTGCACGCAGGCTTTTCTCTGGTTGCGGCGAGCGGGGGCTACCTACTCTTGGTTGCGGTGCAAGGGCTTCTCGTTGCAGAGGCTTCTCTTGTTGCGGAGCATGGGCTCTAGGCGCACGGGCTTCAGCAGTTGTGGCTGGAGGGCTCTAGAGCACAGGCTTAGTAGTTGTGGCGCACGGGCTTAGTTGCTCCGTGGCATGTGGGATCTTCCCGGACCAGGGCTTGAACCCATGTCCCCTGCATCGGCAGGTGGATTCTTAACCACTGCGCCACCAGAGCAGCCCAGGCATGGCATGAGCTTTCATTCATTCTTTTCTTTCTTTTATCCATTCACTGAGTCACCTGTTCATTTATCCACTAAATGTATATTTAACACAATGGCAAGGGGATACAGTGTTTAGTAAGCCTGGGGATACAGTGGTTAATAGGTCAGATGCAGGCCTTGCTTTCATAGCACTTATAGCCCAGGGGAGAAGACAGACTTGAACAAGAGCTCATTCCCAAAGAAGCCTTTAATTAGATAAAAGTCCTAAAGTTCTCAGGCCCTACACATGATGTTGACACATGAACAAGTACTCACTATGTACCAGGCACCATGCTAAGTAATTGCACATATTATCTTACTAAATCCTTACAGGCCTGGGAGGAAGAGATTATTATTACTTCCAACTTATGGGCAAGGAATTTGAATCCCAGATAAATTGAATAACTTTCCCAAGGTCCCAGGGTTACTAAGTGGAGGAGTTAGAATATGAACCTAGGACTGCTGGCAAAGCCTAGTCTATGAAAGGGCATGAGAGGCTCTAAACTGCAAACAGAAAGGCAGCATGGGAGAGTCAGGGGAATCAGCATGACTGCTTAGCTCCTGATCAGGGTAAGATACACATTTCAAGAATATTTTAAACCTGAAAATGCAAAATGAATTTCCAGAGATCAAGTCCATCCAGGACTCAGATGACATCATCATGTTTTTAAAAAGTAGCAAATGTTCTCAGTGCTCTTGAATGTCAGGATCCCCGAGAAGAGCTCATAGGAGAGCTGGCCAAACATAGAGACCAGCACATGCAAGACAGAGGTGGGTTTTGGTAGGTAAATCCATTTATTTGAAAAGTTCTCATATAAATATTTTTATACATTTTAAACATCAGAAAAAAATTGATATGTAGTCTGTTGAATTTTATAAAAAAAGATACATAACTTGACTTAAAATTATAACAAGTATAAAAATAGAGTGGATCTTGATTTTTCATGTTGAAGTCTTACAGGAATTGACAAGATTTACAAATAATAACTGGAAATAGTTTCAATTATACATTTGTAAACTGGTCATGCTTATGCCTTGGGGAAAGCCACGGATGTAAATTGTCCAAATGTGCTTAAGACTCTTTTGCATATTGTTACTGGCTGGACTAAGGTCTGTTTTTTTGCAAATATGACAAGTTTACATATTTTGTATGACTGTTAATACTGAGTTTCGAACCAGGGAAAGGTTGACTCTTTTTTTTTTTTTTTTTGCGGTACGCGGGCCTCTTACTGTTGTGGCCTCTTCCATTGCGGAGCACAGGCTCCGGACGCACAGGCTCAGCGGCCATGGGTCTAGCCACTCCGCGGTATGTGGGATCTTCCCGGACCGGGGCACGAACCCGTGTCCCCTGCATCGGCAGGAGGACTCTCAACCACTGTGCCACCAGGGAAGCCCCCTTGGTTGACTCTTTATTTCAGGAGTCTTTGTGTGTTTTTGTGAGCCTTTCTAAAGAAGAGCATGTGTGTAATTAAAACACAGAAAAACAAGCATCTCTTTTTGGTTAAAAAAACAAACAAGCACACAGAAAGGCTTGGTTAGCATCTTGTGACTTTTTAAACTTATCAGATATGTTTCCTATTCACCTGGACAGAAGCACAGCCTAACAGCAAAGCCGATGTGACTGTGTAAGGCATAGATGCCTTGTGAAGACAAGGAGGAATAACTCTACTCTTTACTGCTGGTGTTGATGTGGCCATTATGGTGGTGATGATGGGTGGCTAAGGCTTAATAGTTGAAGAATAATGAGGTTTTAGAAAATGGGAAGGTGACATTCGTCTTTCTAAGAAAAAATAAATATCACAATCATCAGGGCAACAGTAGGGGGCAGTCTTCTAAACGCTAAGAAGCTCTTGGCTGGAGAAACTCTTGAACAGCAGTGATGATGTCTTATTTATTTATTTTTAAATTTACCTGTTTATTTATTTATTTATTTTTGGCTGCGTTGGGTCTCCATTGCTGCGCGCCGGCTTTCTCTAGTTGCGGCGAACAGGGGCTACTCTTCGTTGCGGTATGTTGTGGTGCATGGACTTCTCATTGCGGTGGCTTCTCTTGTTGTGGAGCATGGGCTCTAGGCATGCGGGCTTCAGTAGTTGTGGCTCGTGGGATCAGTAGTTGTGGCACGCAAGCTCTAGAGCACAGGCTCAGTGGTTGTGGTACACAGGCTTAGTTGCTCTGCGGCATGTGGGATCTCCTTGGACCAGGGATCGAACCCGTGTCCCCTGCATTGACAGGCAAATTCTTAACTATTGCGCCACCAGGGAAGTCCCAGGATGTCTTATTCAATAGGTAATTGTCTTAGGGAAGAGTTGTAGCGCAGATAATCAAGAAGCATTGCTAATAATAATATCCATAAAGAAATAAAGCCAACTGCTCTGGAAAAATCTTGAAGTATTGGGTACTGAATTCCATTTTCATGATAAACTATAGATTTCCACTTTAAGATAAACACTTTAGTTTGAGAAGGTTATTAGGATGGTAATTAACCAACAATCCAGCTGACTAAATTTAGAATGCCGGCAGGGTTCGGAGTGAAATCTTGTGGATTTTGTTCGGTATGGCCTAGAGTATTTCTGTGTGATTGCAAACTGGATGAATTGCTATCTGCTTACACGTCTGTTATCTTCAGAGAAGCAAACAACTGTGACTAGCTAGTTTCATTATATTTATACTTCATTATTGACATGATTTTTTTCCCAGTTATTTTCTTGCTCATTAAAGATGACTTTGTTCTCTAAACATGTGTTCAGTGAATAATTATGTGAGAAACAATGCTATTTTTCCTAAACTGTTTTCTCATCCATTGTCATCTGACTGTTTACTGCCTCTTAACTCTTTGACACAATTAGCAAAGGGAAGAAAGGTCCTACAGTTTTTCTCTAGTCCTTATTTTGCTTTATGAGAGGAATATAGTTTTGATTCCTTCTGATGTGCTTTAAGTTGCCCACCTTGTTTTCAGATCTATTTGTATCCCTTCAGAGTTAGGACAACCTAAGTCCCCCATTGTGGCTGGGCGATTAGGTCTTCCAATCCCCTTTATCATATTACCATAGAAATATACCACTTCTTTCATTCATCTTAGATCTACTCTAATACTTATATCATCTCCCAGTCTCTCTTTAAAACCATCTTTCCATCCATTTCCCCAGCAAGTATTTATTAAGATCCTATTATGGAGCCAGTATGATGGGTTATGGGGATATAGACGTGAATCCAGTGCTCCCTTCGAAGAAACCTGCTCACCCCTTTTGGAAAGAGGCAGAAGAGACATTGGGAAGGTTGTGTTTTGTGCTAACAGGACTAAAAGGGGGAAGTTGAGCACTTCTAAAGTTAAAAAAAAAAGTAGTTTGGCTTTGTTCTTGCCACTTTGTTTTGACTAGGCCCTGTATTTAGTATGTATTTAAATCACTGGGCCCACACTCTTCCAGAAGGGCTGAATTGGAGTTTGGCTTCCAAAAACTGAGGCAGAGCCCCTTGGCCTTACTGCCTGTTTCTGTCTAGAACCACACCCTTGGTGTCAGGCCAGAAGTGGATGAGTCTTGGGGCCAGGGAGGAGCGAGCCAACATGTTCAAGGCTGTATTTGCCTCCATGTCAGTCTTTGCTTACGACAATAAAAATGATCAAATGAGCCTGTTTTTTATATTCCTGTTGGCAGGAACTGTGTATCATGTTGTTTTTGCCCAAAGCACTTTTTTTTTTTTTTTTTTTTAGTGGCCAAGTTTGAAGCCTGAGAAATTGAGTCTTGGGTCAAGAATTTGGAATAAGCTTTGAGGGTTGCTGTCGACCCATAATTTTATGTAGGTTTTGCTGGTGACACCCAATTCAAGGTTCTACAGAATTCAGGAATGTATATTATTGGTCAAGAAAAAAAGATACTGAATTCTTAGAGTTTAGAAAAAGTCTTCTCTTCTACAATGTAATTGTCTAAACAACTTGGGCCAGTTGAAATCAGTTTTCATTTACTTTTCAATATCTGTGATATATGCTGTAATGGGAGCAAACAAGGACTTGGCCACTTCCCTTCGTATAAAAAGTGACATTGTACAGGTTATTTAGCCTCATCCAAATCCTCCTGCCAGCACGCTCACAGTTAGCAGTGGATGTCTGGGAAGAAGCCAGTGTGTGTCCCAATTGGGGGTGTTCAGGCAGCGACACTTTAATGATACTGGAGAAAGGTAGATGGAGTTGGAAAAGCAGCCCGGAGCCCTCGAGTCTCTCATTCCTTCCAGACTCTTGTTTTTGTTTTTTCAAGCAAGGTCTATGAATATTAGTAATCTGGTTGGTTAGGAGTGATCAGGCCATGTGAAAACTGGCTGCTGTCACCTCGGTCCATGAGTTTTAAAAGGAAAAGGTATCATCCTACTAAGGAAGGGAGCCCATCTAAGAAGGCTCTAGGTTCAGGAGGTGTTTGTTAGGGGTGTAACAGTGCAATACAAGGTTCTGTAGGCCTGGCTGGCCTCTCTTCCCTTCAGTCAATGCTGAAAATGTGCTTCCTTTTTTCATTTTCCAAATGACACTTTTTATGTTGCAATCTACCCTTTTGGCTTCTGATTAAATAAATGTATTTTTATTGTTTTCAAGAGAGAATTTTGTAGACACTAATCTTACCCCTGGCTGGCTTGAACCCTGTTTGGATCTACCCTCAATCTCCTTTTTCATTCCTTCCCTCTCTCTTTTTCTTCCTCTCTCTCTCTGTCTTTCAAATCTTTATACTCATAACTTATAAAAAGTTAACCCCAACCGTTTGCAATGCAAATGTACTTGAATCTAATAGATATATTTTGTGACAGGGTCCATGAAAGATTATTTCTGGTTTGTTTTTCTATCAAGAGAACCCTCACCCTAAAAGTGTATTTCCTTATTGAAATAATGGAACGAATTGGTTCATTGATTTAGAATGGGCATGCCCTTAGTTTGGAATGGGCTTGGTATTAAAAAAAACTAGAAACATCTTCTGGACAGTTTGGGGCAAGTTATATGGTGCCTCTGAGAGCCCCCAGATCTCTGAATCTAATCAAGATAAGAAGCATAGAACAGCTGAAAGGAATCACACGCATTCTCAGGCACATGTGGCAAACAAGACCCAGGTTTCTTGGGGGTGGAATATAGTAGGAACCCCGAAATTCTGATTATCAGCCTAGAAAGACCCAGTTAACTTTGGTTGTGAAACTGGAAGTATGCCACCTTAACCTGTGTGAAAGTTACATTAAATAAAAAGACATGAAATAAGAAAAACTTTTAGGATCATCCCTGCTTTACCTTTTCAAAAATCATTTGTTACAAACCAAACGTAGAGATTAGTGATTTTTTTTTCTTTTTAGAGGAATAAACATCCCATGGCTCTTGAGGTTTCTGTTCTTATTTGGACAGTGCAGAAAATTATGTTTCAAAATATCTGATGGATTTCCATCTTTGTACCCCTCCCAGATGATTTTTCCTAGCACAGCCTAGGATATATGTACATATGTGTATATATAACTCTGTGCTGTCCAAAAGAGAAGGAAAATGTACTGTATGTTGGGTGCTAAAGCAGTACTGTGGACCTCTAAAGAGAGTTTGAGGTGAGTCATAAAGATGTTTGTTTTTGTATTTTACAGGGATTGTTGTCTGTGAGGCGCCTAACAACAAACTAGATAAATTCACCGGAGTCCTCTCTTGGAAGGGCAGCAAACACTCCCTCAACAATGAGAAGATAATCCTGAGGGGCTGTGTCCTGAGAAATACCAGCTGGTGTTTTGGAATGGTTATTTTTGCAGGTACAGAAAACTCTCCAGGGTCTGTTATGGGAGAGCTCTTCCTGAGATCTGCGTGAGCACAGTCTGCGGCTCTCCAGGTTGGATGAGCACGGTGCTTTTATTGCATGCAAGGTGCCCTTCTGGGTTAACTGCAGAGTGCAGGGCACCAGGGTAAGACACCGCTGCTCTGGAAATAGTTTGTGTGGCCCCACTCTGCAAGGAAACACTGACATCATGAACTTATTCTTAAGAGTGCATGGGCCTTAATTACTCAGATGCTAGATACCTACTGTTTTGTTTTTTTTTTTTTGGATAGATTTTTATTGGAGTATAATTGCTTCACAATACTGTGTTAGTTTCTGTTGTATAGCAAAGTGAATCAGCCATATGCATACACATGTCCCCATATCCCCTCCCACTTGAGCCTCCTTCCCACCCTCCCTATCCCACCCCTCTAGGTCATCGCAAAGCACCGAGCTGATCTCCCTGTGCTATGCAGCTGCTTCCCACTAGCTATTTTACACTTGGTAGTGTATGTATGTCGCTACTCTCACTTCGCCCCAGCTTCCCCCTCCCTGCCCCGTGTCCTCAAGTCCATTCTCTATGTCTACGTCTTTATTCCTGCCCTGCCAGTAGGTTCATCAGTACCATTTTTATTTTTTTTTAGATTCCATATATATGTGTTAGCATACAGCATTTGTTTTTCTCTTTCTGACTTGGTTCACCCTGTATGACAGACTCTAGGTCCATCCACCTCACTACAAATAACTCAATTTCGTTTCTTTTTATGGCTGAGTAATATTCCATTGTATGTATGTGCCACATCTTCTTTATCCATTCATCTGTTGATAGACATTTAGGTTACTTCCATGTCCTGGCTATTAATTCAAAAAGAGACATGTACCACAATGTTCATTGTAGCACTATTTATGATGCTTGTTGTTTAATTTCTCATTCTCTAACCCCGTCTCAATCATCCCCATCATTATATGTATTAATCAGCCTGCCTTTAAAGTGGAGAATGAGCATGAAAGAAAGCCCCAGCTCTGCTGTTAATTTTGTAGTTTGCCAAGTTCAAGCAATCCTTTTGGAAAAGCCTTCTTAGAGATCCTGCAGTTATTTCTGTGTCTATTTCAGAGCTTCTTCTACTATTCGTCAGCAGGTCCTGGAAAGACTGTGCATGCTGGAGGTGGGGATGGGACTTGGGGGAGGGAGGGGAGTGCCTCTTCCTCTGCCTGCTGCCACTTTTCCTGTCTCTACTTTGTCTCTAAGGGCCCAAGATGGCACCTCTCCTGCTAAGGAAGCTTACAGTAGCACCATTTCGTAAAGCCTCTCAAATTTCACTCATGGCTTCAATTGCCAGTCCTTGATTTTTTAAAAATCCTGTTTATTGTGACACCAAATTAAGATGTGTTTTGGGCCCATTGACTATATGTGCAATCAAAACTGGAATGTTCTTCTTAACTGACTTCCTTCAACAGCAACAAAATGTTCATTAAAGACTCAAAAGTGTTCCAAATGTAGAGAAATCCTCCCAATTCCTCTTAAATACTCTCAGCTGTGGGTGTTAGCAAGGCTCTTGCTGCTTGGGGCATTGCCATTGTCAGGACTTGAGAAATCCCTAGAAATGAGGCTGTATATACAGTTTTATCTGGGGATGAATCTGGTTTCATAATGTTTTCACCAGATGCTTTTCCTCTTTAGTCAGGGGAATAAACCTATGATCATCTATTTCCTTATTTGCATCTTGTACTGAGAAAAAGAGTGCTAGGCTTATACGTTAACCTGTCTTTACCTTCCCCCTTTAGTCTTTCCATTTAATGAAGGGGAGATTTCTTGGAGGTCCTCTGATGTGAAGGACCTTCTTGGTTTGCTCCCTATCATTAGAGAAATGGGGGGGTGCATCATCCTAGGAGTGGGCTGTAGCCCAAACTTTTGTTTGCCTTTGTGTGATCTTGTTTGGAATGACTAATTCGGAAGTATGGTTCAGCTATAGCATTGTTATGCTAGGACAGCTGCCGAGAGCCCCTCAGGGGTCAAGCTTTCCTTCACAATGTTGGCTCTGTGGGAAAATGCTCCTACGTAGAAGAAAGTGGAGTGGTAAGTTGGACAGGTCTCCCTCCAAAAAAGTGTAACAGATAGTTCACAGAACTTGGATTGGACAGATCTGGGTTTAAATTTGTTTACCAGCTGGAGAATGTTAAACCTCGGTTACTTAAACTTCCTAAGTTTTAGTTTTCTCTGCTATAATATGGGGATAAGAATGAGTACATTAGAGAGTCACTGTAAAGGCTCAGTGAGGCAATGCACATGGAAGAGGATGCTTGACAAATGCTATTTTCTTTCCTTCCCTGCGTCTCCCTTCTTTCGGCATCAATTCAGAGCACATTGTCTGCTCCATAGGCTGAGAGTTGGGAAAATGTACTGCTCTTGGATCTCGGCAGGGAGAAGTGGGGCATCACCCTCTTTTGTGATGTGACCTTGATGGTCACTGGCAGGGGATCTTCATGAGGCAGATATCTGTAAAGCAGAGCGTGCCTACATTGACTTTAGTCTAGGCACAAACGTTAATAGAAAGTTCAACTAGAATAACGGCAGGCAGAGGAATCGTTGGTTTCGTCAATGTCAGAGTTGAACAAATGAGTGTGTCAGAACCCCTAAGTCATGAGACATCTAATTTGGGGAACTAGTTCTAGGTGAACACCTAGATCTTAGGAAAGTTACCCAAAACAAATTATTAACTATTCTTTCTGTATTATTACTCTAGTTATACCTGCCATTAAGGATTGTGCAAGGAGTATAGTTGACACAAACATGGTTTACTTTACAAATCTATAATTTATGAGGGTCTAATATACATTAACAGCTAGGCCATGCCTCCCTGGTATGGTTTTCCTTTACCTCGAGAGAGGAGAAAGTCCTGTTTCTGAGGGTACAAGTCAGAAGTCTTATTCATTTAAGGCGTCCATAGAAGTCAGCACCATCTTGGTGCATAGTAGGTTTTTGTGCTGGATGTCTTCCATTTGCCCCTCCAGATCTACTCTCACCATTTCACACTCTTTGTCTGCCTTGGGAGGCTGACTTGTATGGTTTACACTAATAGGTTTCCTTGAACTTTGGTCCTATCATTGGGGGTCCCTGGGAAGAGATCAAAGGAAGAGGATTGAGGTCAAGATATTTATTCCCCCAGACTGCCTACCTTCAAGCTGGCTGGGTCCCTCAACATAAAGTCACTCTTCCTCTAAAGGCTGCAGACTTTACACAACTCCCTCCTTAGGGTCTAATAACCACCCCTTTCCCTCATCCTACCCTTCTGGTGTAGATAGAGAAACATCTTGATTGCTACCAAGTCCTTGGTTACTGCATTAACCTTTTACTTCTGTACCTCTGATACACCCACTCACACTTTTGTAAAGAGTCCCTTTATAAATAAACCTTTCTCTAATTATCCTTGATCAATGTGTCATCTGTTTCCTGTTTGGACTCTGAATGAGTCACAGTCTTAAACACACATTGTTTGAATGAGTCAGTGAATTAATGAATTAATGGACTATTTCATATAGCTTTAAAAATAGTGGTTAAGAGCAAGAGCCTTAGAATTAGATATATCTGGGTTCTAAGTTTGGCTCTGACGCTTACAAGACAAGACAAAAAAATAAATCTCAGGCAAGTTATTTAAATTCTTTAATCCTGAGTTTCATTATTAGTGAACTAAGGATAATAGTACCTAATTTTTTGGCTTGTTTTAAGCCTTAGTGAGATAATAGGTGAAAAGGACATATGCACATTGCCTAAAACATAGCAGGTACTTAATAAATAAATTCATTCATTAAACAGTTATTTATTGAGTACCTACTATGTGGCAGGCACTATGCTGCTTACTTATTTGCAGTTAAGAATGTGAACAAAAAAAGTGCGATCTCTTCACTCATGTGGTTTTGAGTCTGGTAGGAGAGAGACACATTAATCTTAAATAATTGTAGTGATGAGTGTATAATCTCAAACTGAGATAAGTGCTCTGAAGAAAAAGAACATTGACTCACAGGAGTATGTAGTGGAGGAGTATGAAGGGAAAGAACAAGCTAGACAAAAGGCACGCCATAGGCAAAGGCTCTATGGTAGGAATGAGGCTGGGGAGGTAAAAACAAACAAACAAACAAAAAGCTTAAGAAGGCCAGTGTAGCGCATGGAACACTTGGAGGATAGAGATGAACATGTGACTAGAGACAGGGATGGGGGCCAGATCATACAGGTCCTATGGTCTGTATCCAGAATTTTTGTCTTTATCCTGAGAGAATTCAGAAGCCATTGCAAGTTTTTCAAACAGATGGCGTGTGTGTAAGTGTTAAATTTGAAAGTTTCACTCCTGCCTACAGTATTTTTAAAGTTGGTAAATAGGGTCCTGGAAAAAGTGTATGATTCGGGTGGTGGCAGAGTAGATGTGGGGAGACAAAGTTGCTACCGTCTTTGGGGCTTTTGCTACCGTCCAGTTGAGAGATGATGGTACTTTGGATTTAGGGTGGGAGTGATGCGATAGACTAGACTCTTAGGTTTCTCCCACTTTTCACAACTGGATGGATAGTGGTGCCATTCACTGAGATAGGGAACCCTGGAGAAAGGTCACAAGGTGGGCTTGACAAGGGCCACGTGAGGGGCCTTAGAAAGACCGGGTGAAGATACCATATAGGCAATCAAATATATGGATTTAAATATATGAGTTTAGGGCTCAGAGGAGCAGTCTGAGCTGGAGATATACATTTGGCCTACAGATGTTAACTGGAGCTGTGGTCTTAGATGAGATTGCTCAGGGAAGGTGGATTGAGAAAGAAGAGAAGATGGCCTATGCCTGATTCTAAAGAAGTCTCACTACTTAATGGCTGGGAAGAAAGGAATGAGCATAATGGAAGACGAAAAAGAAGCTACCAAAGAGGTAGGCGGGAAAGCAGAACATGTAAAATGGGAGCTAAGGAAAGAGTGTGTTTCAAAAGGATGGAGTAGTCAACAGTGTCAGAGGCTGCTGAGAGGTCCAAGAAGGCATGGACGCTATTGATGATAACACCACATTTGTTCTGGTGGAGTGACTGGCCCAGAAACTAGCTTGAGAAATGAGTGGGAGATAAGGAAAAAGAGGCTGTTGAGTATAGAAAATTCTCTCAGGACTGTGACTATGAGGGGAAGAAGAGCTGTGTATATCAACATCTGTGGATCTATTTAAATAAGTGCTTAAGAACCCATTCAGTGGATGCTTTGCTAGTCTGTGTGTGTATGTATGCCTAAGAAATGTAAATTTTTAGCACGAAACTGGTCTGTCAATATTTCAGCTTTTAGCAATCACAAACTCTATTTGCTCTTTGTGATCTTTACTAAAAGAAATACTTCCCACCCTCAATTCCCATATGATTTTAATAAACGATTCTGAGAAAATGCGGGTGGTCTCCTTTACACAGTAGAGGCTGGGAATAGGACACTGGGGTACAATTTCCAACTCAGGACAGTGAATTGTTTGAGACCCCAATCTTTGCTCCAATTTGTCTTTCAAGTAAAGGAGTCTTTTAAGGATGTTCCCATGCTTCCCTGACCTCTAGAATGGCGTATAATTCCATGTGTGCCCGCTTCTCTCTTTTCTTCCCTTTCCCTTCTCCTCTGCTTTTAAGTGGCTGCATGGATTGGTGATAATTATGGAAAGATGAAGTGGAGAGGGAAGACTAGGGAAATCTGATATAATTAAAATGTAATCACTTCTATTGAGCATCTTCTTTGTCCACAAGGAATTTCCTTAGCAGTATAATCTAATATTCTTTGTTAATCATCTAATAATCTACCTCTAAAGCAGTTAATTAATTCTCAGAATTTTTTGAACAAGGCACTTAGTAAATATCTAACATGGGATTTAAGAGAATTACTTGAAATAAATCTAAATAAATCTAATAAGAATTTAAGACAATTCTTGCCCTTACAAAAAATGCATATTATATAAATAGTACGCAATACACAATAAAGGTTTAAATTACTTGCTGTTGTATTGTTTGGAGTTATTTTAGTTTCTCCATTAAAGGCACCTCACATCTTTTTGGGAAACACATCCAGAATTTGATTTCTTATCTTAACTCTCCATTCAGACCTTAGTGTTCTGAATTGTGTTTATTACTACATTCTTTTAGACATTTATAAATTATTCCTCAGTTTGACTGACTTCTTAATCTTTAATTGCTTCAAACTATAAGCACATCCATACACAGATTTTTGAAAAATAACATTTCTTAAACCTTTTAGCTGCAAGTTATGTCTGGATTTATCCCCTTCTAAGAGGACCAGTTCCTTGCAATTTCCAGGATTGTTGTTAAGCCACCAGATGAGAATCATAAACAACTTAATAATAATCCTGCTCTTAATAAAAGTCAAATTATTTTGAAAAAACATATTATTTTCCTTTCAGAAACATTTGATATAAGTAGGAATTAATAAAAATAATACATCATCTAATCATTTCAAAGTTATATCATTTTCTTTCTTTTTTTTTTTTCTTTTGCAGGTCCTGATACTAAACTAATGCAGAACAGTGGTAAGACAAAGTTTAAGAGGACAAGCATTGATAGATTGATGAATACTCTAGTATTATGGGTAAGTTACCTTAACAAAATTAGACACTATCATTAGTCATTGTTATCTTAATATATTTCTTACATTCTTCTGAGAATTCTTTTAGAAATCTACATTCTCCTTGTGGAATTTGTATTTGGGGACTTTGCATTTGGGGCCCAGTTCTGCTGTTTTCTACTTCCTAGATTATGATTTCTCAATAATTATAGAGTTTCATAGAGTTTTTGGTAGAGTTTCTCATGAGAGAGTTTTTGGTAGAGTTTCTCATGAGACGTAGGTTAGTGCTTATGGAGGCCTTCATGGCCTTGCAAGATCATTTGTTTTTAAAACACAAAACATAATTTTTAAGGTAATTTGGTCTTTTGGTCATGTTACATTTGCTCATGCCCTTTCTACGTAGCTTGTGGACAGGGCTGGCTTCATGGATAGGTGGCCTGTGAAGTCACACAGGGCCCCCACTCAGAAGGGCCTCACACTTGGCTTATTGATCTGTTGTTGCTGTGCAGAGATCCTTCATAATTTTTAGAGAAGGGGTCCTGCATTTTTATTTTGCACTGGGCCCTGAAAATTATGTAGCTGGTTCTGCTTATAAATCCTCTGAGGCCCAAGTCACTGTTTACCTCCTTCATGAAGACTTCGAAACCTCCTGGGCCCATGGCTATCTCTTTCCTCTGAATTTTTTTTCTCCTCTGAATTGTTTGAAATGATTTTCTCTACCACTTGTGAACTCCAAATAGTCAGGTCTTCTTCACACCCCACCCTTTCGTCGGTTAATCTTGTGCTCTCTCACGCTGTGGATCTGATTGTTATCTGACTTTTGTGTCATATTGCTTTGTCTCCTTATATTAGGGTTGAGTTTAGAACATTGACTTTGAAATATAAGGACAGTGACTTTGAACCATGGTTCCCTACCAGCCCCATCACAGACTCACAAGTAACGTTAAAGAATCTGCACTCAGTAAATAATTGCTCAACTGATACATAATGGTGGGACCCTGAATAAGGAAAAAAGGGAATGAACTCTTAGTAAATATCTAATATGGGATTTAAGAGAATTACTTGAAATAAATCTAAATAAATCTAATAAGAATTTAAGACAATTCTTGCCCTTACAAAAAATGCATATTATATAAATAGTGTGCAATACACAATAAAGGTTTAAATTACTTGCTGTTGTATTGTTTGGAGTTATTTTAGTTTCTCCATTAAAGGCACCTCACATCTTTTTGGGAAACACATCCAGAATTTGATTTCTTATCTTAACTCTCCATTCAGACCTTAGTGTGTGGGGGCACAAAATATTGGCCAGGCTCTGTGTTTTACTTTCAGTGTCACCCTCAGACCTGGGCTTTCCTCCTCTCATACCCATAGAGTCCATGAGGCCAAGGGGACATTCCCAGAAGGAGTCTGTGCCCACCTCTAGAATTCCCCATTTAAACGGCCTTGAGCCCACCTGTAGGGCTTGCATGGGGATTGTATATGTATCCACCACAGAGTAAGCTTCCTGGTTGTGAAGCAGGCACTGTCCTAGCTTTTTCTACTAGAAAATTGAATGATCCATTGGGGAATTAGAAGCCATGTCCATCCTAAATTAGGGCATTTGATACCAAGCATCACCAAATTTAATGTTCTTAAAGTAATTTACCTCCATTAATTTGTAGTGTTAGCTGTTGAAAGGAAAGAGGATACTGTGAGACAGGTACCAAATTGGTAGGATTTGGGGGATTCACAGTATTACTTTTCTCCAATACCTGCTTTTCTAATATAATTTAAATTAGGTTTTCCTGACTTAAAGTATATTAATATACTAATATATTTTAAATCAGGTTTTCCCCAACTTTGTCTTCTTATGTGCCTAATTGGTCCATCAACGAATAAAGGAGGCAGTCCCAGAATGCCTGAATATTCTTTCTTGGAGGAAAAGGAAATAGGAGAGAAATACGTTCCTGTTTTTAGCCCCACTCCTCCCTCAACAGTGACTGGTATCTGTTCCTAACACGGTGACACTTAGCAAGGTCCCCAGAACATCGTGTTCAGCTCAGGTGTTATATGTTTGGTGACTTTGTGCCCTTCCTTTCCAAGTTTGGGATTTTGGACTTACAAGGGACTGGCCTTGCTGTCTTCCTAGTTACTTTACCTCTAAAATGTCTGCTTTGCTACTACTGGTACTAATCACAATGTAAGAGTCGGCTAACAGTTTTCAGGTTGCTTCCTACTTTTTTTTAAATCTCAGAAGCAACTTGAAAACTGTTAGTATATGTCATGCCGTATTTTAATTAATCCTTATCTTTCTTGTTGACTTTAAGTAAGGATTGTGCAGCTAGGTCTGTAGCCAAGAGACTTGACTAGTCTGAGACAGTCCTTTATTACTGATATTTTCTCCCTTTTGCTTTTATTCCTTGGGTTACCATATAGTTTATCATTCAAACAGGATGCTTTTGAAGGTGAAAGAAGGGAATACTATTAATATTACACCTGGAAAATAGATGTAAACAGGGATTGACCAGAGCAAATCAGTACATATGATCTTCTTTACTTAAGCCACTTAAATATATGCACTCTTCACAAATAGAGGATGTGAAGTTATTAGCTTTGTGACCATAAAGAAGTTATATAGTCTGTCTGGGCTTCTGTTTTATTTTGGTTTTGGCCTGTAAAGTGTGAATAATGTTTGTTCCTATCTCAGAGAGTCAATGGGAGAATTCAGTGAGAAAATGTATGCAAAATATTTAGCCAAGTTCCCAACATAAATATATTACATTTTACTTGTATGATTAATGATAAGTAAGACGAGCTTTGCATAACTTGCTTTTCAAATGACAATTTCTTGGACTTAGAAGTGCTAGATTGCCTTGATATGACCAGTTTGGCATTCAGGTTAAGCTTAACCAGACTTCTATTCTCATTTCAGATTTTTGGGTTTCTGATATGCTTGGGAATTATTCTTGCAATAGGAAATTCAATCTGGGAGAATCAAGTTGGGGACCAGTTCAGAACTTTCCTCTTTTGGAATGAAGGAGAGAAGAACTCTGTGTTCTCAGGATTCTTAACATTCTGGTCATATATTATTATTCTCAACACAGTTGTGCCGATTTCTTTATATGTGAGGTAAGATGAGAGTTTATACTTTGGTGAAGCCATTTCATCAAAAGCCTTTGTTCTGTGTAATCATTTTTTTTGTTTTGAAACTACAACAATGAGATAGATGTCTCCCTCTAACTGCTCATGATCTGCTACATCTGTTACAAATGGGGCAACTAAACTGTTCAACTGTTTAACTTTTACATTTTCAAATTACAAAAAATGCATTTCATTTTCTTCTTGATTTGGTTTCTTAGGAATGTTTCTTAGGAATGTTTTCCTTTGGAATACATAGACTATGATATAATCTCATGCAACCTGATGAGTTAGAATTGGGTTGATGTTGGGAAAGAAATGGAAGAATATTTGGGGAGATCTATTGGGATGGTGCCTCTCTGACACTGGTCTGGCTCCAGATACCTGGATTCAGACCCTATTCTACCACTTACTAGCTCCATAACCTTGGGCAAGTTACTTCACCTTCTAGGACCTCAGTGTCCTCATTTTACAAATGGAGAAAGTAATAGTTCTACTTAAAAAGACTGTGTGAGGAATAAACAAACCTGTAAAGCTCTAAGATAAATGGCTGACACATTGTAAGGGCTTAATGAATATTAATTTTTACTGTTATTATTAGTAACTATCAGTGAGTACATGGAGGAGTTGAAATATAGTTGGTGGCACTTATTCATTGTTGAATAAGAAGTATGGTTCATAACTCCCTCTACAACTTGATCTGTCATTTCTAGATTTGGTTCTACAAACTAGAGCTAAAATGGTCTACCTATCTATCTATATATAAGCACACTTCTCTCTGTCTCTGTCTCTCTGTCTTGCTGTCTCTCTCTGTTTCTCTCTCTATATATATATATGTATATACATATATGTGTGTGTATGTGTGTTTATATACATATATATTTGATAAGGCTTCGAAGTTGGCCGTAGAATCTGTACCTGAGACATTCCTGATGCTAATCCTACCAAGACTGAGTCAGATGGTCCCAAAGACACTGGAGCCAAGATGAGACTTGGTTGTTTGACATTCTTTTTTCTTTTAATTTATTTATTTGTTTTTTAAATTTTTGGCCTCACCGCATGGCTTGTGGGATCTTAGTTCCCCAATGAGGGATCAAACCTACGCCCTCAGCAATGAAAGTGAGGAGTCCTACCCACTGGACCACCAGGGAATTCCCTATTCCCCTTTTTTAAGGGAGAAAAAGAAGAAGGTGGTAAATCCAGGATGAACAAAACTATTAAGAAGTATAAGCTTAAAGGTAGCTCCTCTCCAAAAATAGAAATCATAGCAAACAGAACTGCATTGCTTTAACTTAGACTGTGTTCATCCAGCAGCCCTCTGCTGAGTGCCCACTGGGTGCCAGGCACTGTGCTAGGCATGGGGACATGCACGAATATGGACACGCCTTCCCTGGAGCAGCTCACAGTCCAGCCTCCCTCGGCAGATTAGAATCAAAGTCCCTTGGCAGCACGGTGTCCCCATGGTTTTTTTTTACACTGTATACATGTCAATCCCAATCACCCAATTCAGTACACCACCATCCCCACCCCACTGCGGTTTTCCCCACTTGGTGTCCATACGTCTCTTCTCTACATCTGTGTCTCAACTTCTGCCCTGCAAGCCAGCTCATCTGTAACATTTTTCTAGGTTCCAAATACATGCGTTAATATACGATATTTGTTTTTCTCTTTCTGACTTACTTCACTCTGTATGACAGTCTCTAGATCCATCCACGTCTCAATAAATGACTCAATTTTGTTCCTTTTTATGGCTGAGTAATATTCCATTGTATATATGTACCACATCTTCTTTATCCATTCGTCTGTTGATGGGCATTTAGGCTGCTTCCATGACCTGGCTATTATAAATAGTGCTCCAGTAAACATCAGGGTGCACGTGTCTTTTTGAATTATGGTTTTCTCTGGGTATATGCCCAGTAGTGGGATTGCTGGATCATATGGTAATTCTACTTTTAATTTTTTAAGGAACCTCCATATAGTTCTCCATAGTGGCTGTATCAGTTTACATTCCCACCACCAGTGCAAGAGGGTTCTCTTTCTCCACACCCTCTCCAGCATTTGTTGTTTGTAGATTTTCTGATGATGCTCATTCTAACTGGTGTGAGGTGATACCTCATTGTAGTTTTGATTTGCATTTCTCTAATAGTGAAGTTGAGAAGCTTCTCATGTGCTTCTTGGCCATCTGTATGTCTTCTTTGGAGAAATGTCTATTTAGGTCTTCTGCCCATTTTTGGATTGGGTTGTTTGTTTTTTTAATATTGAGCTGCATGAGCTGTTTATATATTTTGGAGATTAATCCTTGTCGGTTGATTTGTATGCAAATATTTTCTCCCATTCTGAGGGTTGTCTTTTTGTCTTGTTTATGGTTTCCTTTGCTGTGTAAAAGCTATGAAGTTTCATTAGGTCCCATTTGTTTATTTTTGTTTTTATTTCCATTGCTCTAAGAGGTGGATCAAAAAAGATCTTGCTGTGATTTATGTCAAAGAGTGTTCTTCCTATGTTTTCCTCTAAGAGTTTTAGAGTGTTTGGTCTTACATTTAGGTTTCGACTCCATTTGAGTTTATTTTTGTGCATGGTGTTAGGGAGTATTCTAATTTCATTCTTTTACATGTAGCTGTCAAGTTTCCCCAGCACCACTTATTGAAGAGGCTGTCTTTTCTCCATTGTATATCCTTGCCTCCTTTGTCATAGATTACTTGACCATAGGTGCATGGGTTTATCTCTGGGCTTTCAATCTTGTTTCATTGATCTAGGTAATTGTCTTGATTACTGTAGCTTTGTAGTATAGTCTGAAGTCGGGCAGTCTGATTCCTCCAGCTCTGTTTTTTCCCCTCAAGACTGCTTTGGCTATTTGGGGTCTTTTGTGTCTCCATACAAATTTTAAGATGATTTGTTTTAGTTCCATAAAAAATGCCATGGTAATTTGATAGGGATTGCATTGAAGCTGTAGATTGCTTTGGGTAGTAGAGTCATTTTCACAATATTGATTCTTCCAATCCAAGAACATGGTATATCTCTCCATCTGTTGGTATCATTTTAATTTCTTTCATCAGTGTCTTATAGTTTTCTACATACAGGTCTTTTGTCTCCCTAGGTAGGTTTATTCCTAGGTATTTTATTCTTTTTGTTCCAATGGCAAATGGGAGTGTTTCCATAATTTCTATTTCAGATTTTTCAGCATTAGTGTATAGGAATGCAAGAGATTTCTGTGCATTAATTTTGTATCCTGCTACTTTACCAAATTCATTGATTAGCTCTAGTAGTTTTCTGGTGGCATTTTTAGGATTCTCTATGTGTGGTATCATGTCATCTGCAAACAGTGACAGTTTTACTTCTTTTCCGATTTGGATTCCTTTTATTTCTTTTTCTTCTCTGATTGCCATGGCTAGGACTTCCAAAACTATGTTGAATGATAGTGGTGAGAGTGGACATCCTTGTCTTGTTCCTGATTGTAGAGTAAATGCTTTCAGTTTTTCACCATTGAGAATGATGTTTGCTGTGGGTTTGTTGTGTATGGTCTTTATTATGTTGAGGTAGCTTCCCTCTATGCCTACTTTCTGGAGAGTTTTTATCATGAATGGGTGTTGAATTTTGTGAAAAGCTTTTTCTGCATCTATTCAGATGATCATATGCATTTTATTCTTCTATTTCTTAATATGGTGTATCACATTGATTGATTTGCATACATTGAAGAATCCTTGCATCCCTGGGATAAATCCCAGTTGGTCGTGGTATATGATCCTTTTAATGTGTTGTTGGATTCTGTTTGCTAGTATTTTGTTGAGGATTTTTGCATCTATATTCATCAGTGATATTGGTCTGTAATTTTCTTTTTTTCTAGTATTATTGTCTGGTTTTGGTATCAGGGTGATGGGGACCTCATAGAATGAGTTTGGGAGTGTTCCTTCCTCTGCAATTTTTTGGAAGAGTTTGAGAAGGATGGGTGTTAGCTCTTCTCTAAATGTTTGATAGAATTCACCTGTGAAGCCATCTGGTCCTGGACTTTTTTTTGTTGGAAGATTTTAAATCACAGTTTCAATTTCATTACTTGTGATTGGTCTGTTCATATTTTCTATTTCTTCCTGATTCAGTCTTGGAAGGTTATACCTTTCTAAGAATTTGTCCATTTCTTCCAGGTTGTCTATTTTATTGGCATAGCGTTGCTTGTAGTAGTCTCTTAGGATGCTTTGTATTTCTGCAGTTTCTGTTGTAACTTCTCCTTTTTCATTTCTAATTTTATTGATTTGAGTCCTCTCCCTCTTTTTCTTGATGAGTCTGGCTACTGGTTTATCAATTTTGTTTATCTTTTCAAGGAACCAGCTTTTATTTTTATTGATCTTTGCTATTGTTTTCTTTGTTTCTATTTCATTTATTTCCACTCTGATCTTTATGATTTGTTTCCTTCTGCTAACTTTGGGTTTTGTTTGTTCTTCTTTCTCTAGTTCCTTTAGGTGTAAGGTTAGATTGTTTACTTGAGATTTTTCTTGTTTCTTGAGGTAGGCTTGTATAGCTATAAACTTTCCTCTTAGAACTGCTTTTGCTGCATCCCATAGGTTTTGGATTGTCGTGTTTTCATTGTCATTTGTCTCTAGGTGTTGTTTGATTTCGTCTTTGATTTCTTCAGTGATCTCTTGGTTATTTAGTAACGTATTGTTTAGCCTCATGTATTTGTGTTTTTTAAGTTTTTTTCCCTGTAATTCATTTCTAATTTCATAGCGTTTTGGTCAGAAAAGATGCTTGATATGATTTCAGTTTTCTTAAATTTACTGAGGCTTGATTTGTGACCCAAGATGTGATCTATCCTGGAGAATGTTCTGTGTGCACTTGAGAAGAAAGAGTAATCTGCTTTTTTTGGATGGAATGTCCTATAAATATCAATTAAATCTATCTGGTCTATTGTGTCATTTAAAGTTTCTGTTTCCTTATTTATTTTCATTTTGGATGGTCTGTCCATTGGTGCAAGTGAGGTTTTAAAGTCCCCCACTATGATTGTGTTACTGTCGATTTCCTCTTTTACAGCTGTTAGCCGTTGCCTTATCTATTGAGGTGCTCCTATGTTGGGTTATATATTTATAATTGTTATACCTTCTTCTTGGATTGATCCCTTGATCATTATGTAGTGTCCATCCTTGTCTCTTGTAATATTCTTTATTTTAAAGTCTATTTTATCTGATATGAGTATAGCTACTCCAGCTTTCTTTTGATTTCCATTTTCATGGAATATCTTTTTCCATCCCCTCACTTTAAGTGTGTATTTGTCCCTGGGTCTGACGTGGGTCTCTTGTAGACAGCATATATATGGACCTTGTTTCTGTATCCATTCAGCAAGCCTGTGTCTTTTGGTTGGAGTATTTAATCCATTCACGTTTAAGGTAATTATCGATATGTATGTTCCTATGCCCATTTTCTTAATTGTTTTGGGTTTGTTTTTGTAGGTCCTTTTCTTCTCTTGTGTTTCACACTTAGAGAAGTTCCTTTAGCATTTGTTGTAGAGCTGGTTTGGTGTGCTGAATTCTCTTAGCTTTTGCTTGTCTGTAAAGCTGTTGATTTCTCCATTGAATCTAAATGAGATCCTTGCTGGGTAGAGTAATCTTGGGTGTCGGTTCTTCCCTTTCATCACTTTAAGTATATCATGTGCCACTCCCTTCTGGCTTGTAGAGTTTCTGCTGAGAAATCAGCTGTTAACCTTATGGGATTTCCCTTGTATGTTATTTATCGTTTTTCCCTTGCTGCTTTCAATAATTTTGCATTGTCTTTAATTTTTGCCAAATTGATTAATATGTGTCTCGGTGTGGTTCTCCTGGGGTTTCTCCTGTATGGGACTCTCTGCACTTCCTGGACTTGTGTGGCTATTTCCCTTCCCATGTTAGGGAAGTTTTCAACTATAATCTCTTCAAATATTTTCTCTGGTCCTTTCTCTCTCTCTTCTCCTTCTGGGACCCCTATAATGCAAATGTTGTTGCGTTTAATGTTGTCCCAGAGGTCTCTTAAGCTGTCTTCATTTCTTTTCATTCTTTTTTCTTTAGTCTGTTCCACAGCAGTGAAATCTACCATTCTGTCTTCCAGGTCACTTATCCGTTCTTCTGTCTCAGTTATTCTGCTATTGATTCCTTCTAGTGTAGTTTTCATTTCAGTTATTGTATTGTTCATCTCTGTTTGTTTGTTCTTTAATTCTTCTAGGTCTTTCTTAAACATTTCTTGCATCTTCTTGGTCTTTGCCTCCATTCTTTTTCTGAGGTCCTGGATCATCTTCACTATTATTATTCTGAATTCTTTTTCTGGAAGGTTGCCTATCTCCACTTCATTTAGTTGTTTTTCTGGGGTTTTATCTTGTTCCTTCATCTGGTATATAGCCCTCTGCCTTTTCATCTTGTCTATCTTTCTGTGAATGTGGTTTTTATTCCACAGGCTGCAGGATTGTATTTTTTCTTGCTTCTGCTGTCTGCCCTCTGGTGGATGAGGCTATCTAAGAGACTAGATGATAGGCTCTGGTGGTGGGTAGAGGTTACTGTTGCTCTGGTGGACAGAGCTCAGTAAAACTTTAATCCACTTGACTGTTGATGGGTGGGGCTGGGTTCCCTCCCTCTTGGTTGTTTTGCCTGAGGCTACCCAACACTGGAGCCTACCTGGGCTCTTTGGTGGGGCTAATGACAGACTCTGGGAGGGCTCACACCAAGGAGTACTTCCTGAACTTCTGCTGCCAGTGTCCTTGTCCCCATGGTGAAACAGAGCCACCCCCTGCCTCTGCAGGAGGCCCTCCAACACTAGCAGGTAGGTCTGGTTCAGTCTCCCCTGGGATCACTGCTCCTTCCCCTGGGTCCCGATGCACACACTACTTTGTGTGTGCCCTCCAAGAGTGGGGTCTCTGTTTACCCCAGTCCTGTCGAAGTCCTGCAATCAATTCCCACTAGGCTTCAAAGTTTGATTCTTTAGGAATTCCTCCTCCCGTTGCCAGACTCCCAGGTTGGGAAGCCTGACGTGGGGCTCAGAACCTTCACTTCAGTGGGTGGACTTCTTTGGTATAAGTGTTCGCCAGCCTGTGAGTCATCCACCCTCCAGTTATGGGATTTGATTTTACTGTGATTGCGCCCCTCCTACCATCTCATTGTGGCTTCTCCTTTGTCTTTGGTTGTGGGGTATCTTTTTTGGTGAGTTCCAGTGTCTTCCTGTCAATGATTGTCCAGCAGGTAGTTGTGATTCTGGTGTTTTCGCAAGAGGGAGTGAGAGCACGTCCTTCTACTCCGCCATCTTGTTTCCTCCGTCGACATTCCTCATCACCAGTATTTTAACAATAAACAAAATCGCCAGCTCTAAATCCCCACTAATTTTTACGAGCTTCTTTTTCTCTCTTTCCAAAATCCTAACTCTGATGAAACAAGGGAAGGTTAATGCACAAAATCCACCCTTGTTTTAGAGAGCAGTTAGGAAACTGAAATGTCAAGTTGTGGGAAATTGACTGGAAGTAGTGGGATGTGGTCACAACACCACAAAATGCTTTGGGCCTTCTGGAGCTGTGGTCAGAGCAGGCTCTATTTAAAATGTATCCTACTGGCTCATCTTTGATTCTGAGGACCTCTTATGCTTGTATCCAATTATAAAGTCTGTAGTAAATCCTGCTCTTTGCCAGAGGAGCTATGGTCAGCTTTTATAGCTTTCCTTTTATGTCGAAATGAATAATAAATGCTCATAGTGGCTTACCATCTGCACACGTACAGTTTCATGTGTCCTCACGAAGGAAGTGTATTTCGTATACACTCTTTCTTTGAAGTGCACTGGCATTTAATGATTTTTAAGATTGTTTTTTTAAAGACCAAGGCTAGATTCCCAGGTTCCTTTTCCTTCTAATGTGTCCCCCACAGTGGCAGAATGAAAACCTATTTGGAATAGTCTGAGCCCAAGTTCTCGTCTTGTCACTGCCACTAATAGCTGTGTGACCTTGGAGAAAGCACTTGGCTTCTCTGTGCCTTAGTTTGCCTATGAAATATGTGCTCTAAAATGAGCAGATTGAGATAATTGATTTCTGAGTTCCTTTCTGCTCCAAATAATATCACCTTACCTCTAGATAGCATTTCATATTTTACATAAAGTGCTTTCACATGCATTATCTCATTTATGTCTCCCCAAAATCTTTTGAAGTAGTTATTGCTGAACTTCTTTTATAAATGAGATGATTTTTTCAGGATTGTGGAGCTGGTTAGGGACAGAGCCAAGATCCAAACCTAAGTCTTCTAACACTTGGCACATTGTCTATGTCTTAAGTTGTGCATGATTTATTAATCGGCCAAGACATCAAGAGAAAAAAAAAAAGAGGCTAGAATTTTCTACCTGTTGGTAAGGCATGGTATTGATGAAGATAAATGTGAGCATTTTTGCTCACCAAATAAGAACAGTGATTCTGAGTTCAGCTTGAGGGAAAAAAGCATTCCAGGGAATTTCAGGTTGCTAAGACAGAGATCTGGAAAAAGAGAAATCATAGGTATTTCTGATTGGAGGGATGAAGGCCTTCTACAAAAGCTTCCATTACACCTTTGAATAGGTACAAGGAATAAATTAGTGCCATGTCACTTGAGGATAAAAGTGTAGACTTTACTTTGAATGCTTAACAAGTCTATGTGAGCATAGGACATTGATTTTGGTAGGGTATTTCTATGCTGTCAGTTTATCTGTAGTGTTAAAACAATACCCAGCTACAGTTTTTTAATACATCATCTTAAGAAGTGCAGCTGTTGTACTCCCAAGAAATTAGCTTTTTAGTGTTTTTTCCAAAACAAAAGAAACTCGTTTCTATGTTGCTTATTTTGCCTCAGAATGGGCAGAATCATAAGCCCTGTTCTTTGAGCCTCCAGGCAGAAAACACTAAGCAGCTTGATTATACTGACTCTGCGCATTTGTCTCCTTTTCTCTGCTGTTATAAAACAAAGAGCTAAATGTTCCATTGTGACTCTCCTAAATGCTCTTTTCCCAAACAAAAAGGATACTCTTCCTCTCTACAGACTATTTTAAGGTCTAAGAATTCAAATTAATTTAGAGTACTTCCACTGACTTGAACTGCAACACAAAAGGATCAAATTCTGCTCTCCATTAATTTTGCTTAGCTTTTTAGGGAGATACTTTACTTTTAGATAAATGAAAGCTTCAAGTGATTGATCAGTTACCTGCATAATGCCATTTTTATGGCATTCTTAAGGTCAGGTCTTCATTGACGTTACCAAATGCCTGAATTCTAGTCTTGGTTCTGTGGTTAATTATTTGTGTGACCTTGGGTTAGTCACTTAACCTCTCTATGTCTTATTGTCCTTCTTGGTGAAATTAGGGAATAGAGGGTCAGATTTCTCATTCAACACTAACTGACTGCCTGTGACAGGTAAGGCACTCTGCCTGGTCCATGGTAAGTGCTAATGCTTTGTCAGTGAATGGAATAGGAAGAACAAAGCTGAATTAGAACAGCCATCAAGGAACTTACAAGGAAGTGGGGTGGGAATGATATGAAGAATGAATCATGATAAGATAAGGTATAAATAAATACATGCAGAATATGACATTCATTTTTATGTCTTATGATTCTACAGAGTCATAGTGTGATTTTTTACTTTGCGTGAAAACAAGTGTTACCATTTAAATAGTTAGAAAACGAACTGACACCCTACCATTGCTGGGGAGGGAAATATAGATGTGTCATGTACTTACAGAACTAGAAGCATAGGATTTAGTGCCCAGAAAGGACTTGGGTGTCATCTTTTGTCTTTAAGGAGACAAATGTTCAGAGTTAGCATAATCAGGCTGCTGTCAACTTTCTCAATTTACAGATGAGAAAACCTAAGCTTAATTCCCATTAACATCAGAAATAAGCTATGGGTCCCTGCTTTATTATTACTATTTTATACTGTTCTTGATCTTCTTGTTAATGTGCTAACACATGCAACTAAAATATTTATGAACAAAATGAGACATGAAACTGAAAAAAATCTCTTAGAAAGGAAGAGCAGAGACAATGTGATTATAAACCTAGAAAATCCAAAAGAATAACTGTAAAACTCTTAGTAAGATAATTCAGTGCAATGTTGTATTTTGTAACATAATCACTTTTTTTTAATATTAAGAAAAGCTTTTAGTATTAAAAACACTTACTGGGGCTTCCCTGGTGGCGCAGTAGTTGAGAATCTGCCTGCTAATGCAGGGGACACGGGTTCGAGCCCTGGTCTGGGAGGATCCCACATGCCATGGAGCAACTAGGCCCGTGAGCCACAACTACTGAGCCTGCGCGTCTGGAGCCTGTGCTCCGCAACAAGAGAGGCCGCGATAGTGAGAGGCCCGCACACCACAAGGAAGAGTGGCCCCGCTTGCCACAACTAGACAAAGCCCTCGCACAGAAACGAAGACCCAATACAGCAAGAATAAATTAATTAATTAATAGACTCCACAGCATCTAAAAAAAAAAAAAAAAAAAACACTTTCCTTTAAGCCAAAAGCAACTAAAAAATTTTCCCATCAATAAAAAGATACAATGTCCAGGAACAAATCTGTCAAGCTATGGTGTGGACCTATGTGAAAAACAGAGCGAAATAAAACAAAACTAAACTCTTTACCAATACAAGTACTTTTTCAAAATTGAATTCCTGGGGAGATTTATCCTTTTTCTTGAAGTTGTGTTTAAATGTTATAAAATATCCATTCTTTTCAAATAATTAAGAGGTTAATATAACTTTAATAAAAATTCCAAATAAGTTTTATGAGAAAGTTGATAGATTGATTCTAAAGTTTATTTGATGAATACATTGATTCTATCAAGAGGAATAAATGAGTGATTACAGCTAAGAATTTTTGAAAAAGAAGAGAATAAAGATGTTCTTACCTCTTTCCAGGTATGCCAAATTTTATAAAGCTACAATAATGAAAACAAGAGGTACATTAATTAACACATTAAGGAACAAAATTGAAATGCCTAAAACAGATTCTACTGAAGAAATAATTTATATGTGACATGGAAGCATCTCAACACAGTAGGGGAAAGGATTCAATGTTCAAATGGTGATGAATAAACTTTGTAAAAATTGAAATTAGCTTCACTATGCACATCCTTCAGAAAATTCTAATTGCAATAAATAATTAAACGTGGGGAAAATACCAACAAAGAACTAGAAGAAAAGTATAGATATCTGTATATATATAATCTTGCCATAGGGAAGGCTTAAGCAAAGCTCCCTGAAAAGAAACTATAAACAGAAACTATAAACTATTGATAAATTTGATTGATTAAACAGAGAAAACTTCTTTGTGTCAAAAATAGTGGAAACAAAATTAAAAGATGAATGATAAACTGGGTAACTATTGGCATAATGTATATAGATACATATGCTATATATATATATATATATCTCTACAGTTTTTACAAATCAATAAGAAATACACTAATACCTGAATAGAAAATATGAAATAGGCAGGTAATGCAATTAGATAATTCTGAGAAGAAATATAGCTGGCCAATAAAATTTGAAAAAATAAATTCAACTCACTGATAAGAAAAGAAATGCAGTCAACAGTAATGAGATGCCATTTGACTTGGCATAGACTAAAAGATAATTTTCAGTAATCTAATGGTAGAAACTTACATTGTTGTAACTTTTTTGGAAGTTGATTTGGCCTTGTGTACAAAGACTGAAAACGATTATACCCTTGGCTTCAGAAATTCCACTTCTAGAGCTGGAAAATCATAAATCACCACTAGATCATGAGACAGTGCTCTTTTCAATGGGCAAAGTAATATGACAACACAACCTGTTTTTACTCAATAGCTATTATGGTTTGCTTAGTGCTTCATGGAGATACTCCTTTCTACCTCTTTTGACAAAGTGAAGCGACATCAAACAACTAAAATGCTATACAAGAAATCTCTACTAGGCCTGTTTAATGTAAGTAGAGAAGCATGGAACATTCCCTAAGGCTTTATGCAAAGCCAGCTCATTGTTTCAAGGTGCTACAAGCAAACGACTTAGAACATTTTATGAACAGACTCTGCTGAGATGCCTCTGAAGGTCCCTAAAACCTGGAGACAGAGCATCCACATTTTCTTCTAAACTCTGAAGACTTTGGCAGACTTCTTGCTTTGGCAAAGCTTTGTATCTTCTGAAATTGATGGAGTATTTCTCTTTTTTTTCCATTTTAATGATGAAAGTGTGGAAGTAATTCGTCTGGGACACAGTTATTTTATAAACTGGGATCGGAAGATGTATTACTCTGGGAAGGCAACACCTGCTCAAGCTCGGACGACCACGCTCAATGAGGAACTAGGCCAGATTGAATATGTTTTCTCTGACAAAACGGGCACCCTCACTGAAAACATCATGACTTTTAAAAAATGTTCCATTAATGGGAGAATCTACGGTAAGGGAAACAGTTCCTTTTTCCTGATATTGTTAACAGTCCTTAAAAAAAATAAGCAACACTTTTATTTTTTAATTAAAAAATCTCTGTTTTTCTGATGAATATGGGCACCACCAGCATCTAATAACATAGTGCTTGGCACATAATAAACACTTGCTAAATATTTGTTGGATGAATGTTGAATAATTCAGATGATACTTTAAATCTGTTACGATTCATGGGTAGAGATGGGGGTTAGACGTGACACTCTCTAAGGTTCCTTTCAGTGCACCAACTGTGTGATCTGTTCGGTGGTGCTTGATAGACCCATATCCCAGGGAGGACAAGTTCTTCATAGCCTGATTTATCTCAGTAAAAAGCAATATTTTATACTTGCTTCCTAGCAGCTCTGGAAATGATGTTAGTGTCTGTATTCATAAGAATTTACAATTCATTCCTGAGAATTCACACTATAGGGCTACTCTGAGTGGTCCAACTGTTTCATCAATATCCAGTTGCTATTTGTATGCTTCTTTTAGGATACCTGCTCTGTTTTGGATTTTCAGGCATTCTAGTAATATGTGACCCTTGTCACCCCGACTTTGGCTAGTTAGCAGACAGTTCCTTCTGTTGAGAGCACGGAAGCTTCCCGGAAGGGTGCTGTCGGGTTCCTCCGGACTCCCAATCTCACTTCACTGGACTCTGAGTGTACAGTTTCTCAATACAGAAATCTCAGGAAATAAAGGAAATCTGAGAAAGAGAGGGAAAACTTTCCTTTGTCTCCTGATGGGAAACTTCACACATTGCCAAATATTTTAAAGTAAGATTTGACCCTGAACAAAACTAAGAAATACAGGAAGTTGATTTTCATACTTTCCTACCTTTTGACCTCCCTCTGCTATCCCACCCCCATAACCCATGGTCGCCATGGTTTCCTCACCTCTCTTCTGCCCTGCCCCTGTCCTGCCCCACCCTTCTCTGGTAGTGGACCAGATGATTTTTCAAACTGGACTTCCATAAGCCCTCAGTTACATTGTGCATTTCTGATATCACTCTTATTAAGATGATAAATAAAATAGAACCTTTTCTTAAAATTTATTCTTTTGATCTTATTTTCAGAGGCTTTCAAAATATACAACGCAAAGAGCAGTTTAAATGAGAAAATTTCTGTTAGAGTATTGGAGATATTTGGAATTTTGTAGACCTTTTGGATTGTTTTGCCATGGCACTTATTGATAATATAATAATTATAATAATATCCCTTCCAGGAAATGACCCTAAAGAAATGATCAGACACGTGGACCAAGATTTATTTGTAGATATGTTTGTCACAGGGTGATTTTTAGAGAAGTCCCTTGCTTTTCACAAAGTATATATCCCAAGATCTTTGCAAATCTCCAAATTTACAAATCCCATGATAGCTTGTGATTTCCCTCATAAAAAGCAGGAAAGTAACTGAAAGATTTAAGTAACCCCTTTAGACCCTTAAATTTATATAGCCATTCTAATTTATAATACATTTACTATTACTAAAGCACTCAAAGAATGTTCCAGAATCACTTTTTACCCCCCATACAGTTGGCCTTGTTTATATCATAGATCCAGGCCTTGGGAAAATTTGATATTCTACTCTGATTTATCTAAAGCTTCTATTTTCTTTCTCAGAACTATTATTTTCTTAGACTTCTTCCATTTTTCTTCACTTTCATCACCAGCCTTGTGAAGAGGCTTTCTTTGGGAGGACCATTTTACACAAAGACAGTTTTATTTTGCTTTTTACATTTATCAGAGTTACAGCATAAAGGGCAATGACTGGCACATAACCGTGGTGAGTTTGGGATTTAATTTCCAGATGCTGGGCTAGGTTCATTCTCTAGCTCAGGGACTCTTCCCACACAGCAGCCTCACAGTATTCTAGATTTAGACCTGAGCCCCAGAAAAACAACCAGTAACTCTTTATCAAGTGGTTTTTGGGTCACAGTATTGTATAATGAAAATAGATTTGAATTAAAAAACCTACTATGCTGACTTTTTAGTTTTAGTTGAATCATGTCACTTTGAATTCTGTTCTTCAGTCCTGTCCTCTATAAAACAGGAATGAAAATCTGTTTTTTTGTTTGTTTTGTTTCATTTTTTTTACAGGTTTTCGTTCCTGTTTTTAAAACGCCTATTTTTCCAATATATTTGTAATAAGCACATATCGGCTTTATACTAAGAATAGTTATTTTTAAATGTTTGGCACATAGGTGGCTATGTTTTCTGACTGCAGAAGGCTCTGACATGGTTTCATGTTTACTTGCTAATTTGACCTTGCCATTATAGATATTAAAGATGGCTCTGGCCCAAACCAAGATAGACAAAGATGTACTCATCAAGATGAGAATTGGTCTGTCTTGGATATCATTCTGGATTCCCCAACAGTGGGTATAAAGTGAAAAACAAAATTTGTCTCTTGCAAACATCATAGATAATGTAAAAACAGAATGATAAAATTTACAGATAAACATGATTGCGATCTTATTTTGTTTTAATGTGTACTGCATTTTAGTTCTATCTTGGGCAAACATGAGTATCTTTCTGTGTTAATTGCCATATCTACCGTTACAGTTTGAAAACACTCCTTAAAATGTCTAGGTTTGAACTCATAATGTCATCTAGTAGTAGTGCTTTAATAAACAAGTGTATTTCTTAAAACTAAATGACTAAATCTAGTTTCAATTTCATTTATTTTTAATTCTCAATTTTTGTTTTTTCAGGCGAAGTACATGATGTCCTGGGTCAGAAAACAGACATGACTAAGGTGTGGAGGTGATAAAATTCATTCTTACTTTTAATTTCAAATTGTATGTGCTTTTTAAAAATGATGAGTTCCTAGATGCCTGATTTCCACTATGACCAGATGAGATACCTAATATGTAACATTAAAAAAATAGATTCATATGGTTCAAAATTCCTTTTCGTCCAGGTTTCCCAACCACAGAGTTCCCTGTTTTTTTTTTTCTCTTTTAGAGGTATTTATTACATACAAGCAAATATATTTCTCCATTTTTTACATAGTTGGTAGTGAACTATACATACTGTTCTTAACTTTCTTCCTCAACAATGATCAAGATCTTTCTATATCAGTGAAAAAAAATGCTCCCTTTTTCTCTTTACAGTGAATAATAGTCTGTTATACCAATGTTCCTTAATTTATGTAAGGAGACAGGAATGGACATTCAGAATATTTTCAATATTTTGCTTGTAAAGAAAATGCAGCAAAAATAACAGTGTAGGGCTTCCCTGGTGGCACAGTGGTTGAGAGTCCGCCTGCCGATGCAGGGGACACGGGTTTGTGCCCCGGTCCAGGAGGATCCCACATGCAGCTGGGCCCGTGAGCCATGGCCGCTGAGCCTGCGCGTCCGGAGCCTGTGCTCCGCAACGGGAGAGGCCACAACAGTGAGAGGCCCGCGTACCACAAAAAAAAAATAATAATAAATAACGGTGTATACGTTATATCACATGGATCCTATATTCTCTAACAAGTTCCATTTCTAGAAATGGAACTGCTCAATCAAAATATATGTGCATTTATAATTTGATAAATATTGCCAAATTGTCCTCTTTAGAAGTTACATCAATTTACCCTGTCACAAGCAATGTATAAGAGTGCTTACTTTCTCCTACCTTCACCAACACAATGTTTTATCAAAGTTTTTGATTTTTGACAAGACTATGTAAAAAGTCACTTTGCTGTGCAGCAGAAATTAACTGCAACATTGTAAATCAACTATATACTTCAATAAAATAAAAAAAATTTTGTTCTTTCGTGTTTTAAAAAATATTTATTTATGGCTGCATTGGATCTTAGTTGCAGCACGCAGGATCTTTTGTTGTGTTGCGCAGTCTTCTCTCTAGTTGTGGCACGTGGGCACCAGAGCACACGGGCTCAGTAGTTGCAGTGCGTGGGCTCTCTAGTTGCAGAGTGTGGGCTTAGTTGCCCCACAACATGTGGGATCTTAGTTCTCCGACCAGGGATTGAAGCCACGTCCCCTGCATTGGAAGGCGGATTCTCAACCACTGGACCACCAGGGAAGTTCCTCTTTCCTTTTTTTTTGTGGTTATTAATTTCCCTCTGAACACTGCTTTAGTTTTAATTACATGGATTTTGGTCTGTAGTGTATTAAAGTATCTTTATTTTTGTTATGTCAATTTGAATATCCACATTGAACCATGAGTTTTTAAGGAAGAACTTTAAAATTTCGAAGTGGTTGGGACTCCCTCCCCAACCTTTATTGTACTTTTAATAAAAGAATAGATTTGTATATACACTAATGTGTATAAAATGGATAACCAATAAGAACCTGCTGTATAAAAAAATAAATAAAATTCAAAAAACAAAAAATCCATCACTACTGAAATTACAAGTTATTTTTTCTTGTGATGGAAGTTTTGAAATTCTATTCCCTTAGCAACTTTTAAATATAAAATAAAGTATTATTAACTATAAAAACAAAACAAAATGAAACAAGAAGAATAGATTTGTATTATTTCTACTTTTTTGGACTTTATTTGGGGTTTTTTTGTGGCGTAATATGAGCAATTATTGTCTGTGTTCCAGGGTCCTTAAAAAGAAAGCTTATGTATATTCTGTTTTCAAGGTATAAAATTAGCTGTGTGTCATTTTAATTCTACCTTATTAATTATATTATTTAGGTCTTCTGTTTCATTATTTATCTTTTATCTATATTATCTGTTTGGATTAAAGAGGTTAACTGAAGTGTTCTGATAATTTCTCTCTCTCTCTAGCTCCTATATAGCCTGAAGTCTTCATTTTATGAGTATTGATGCTATCTTGAGGTGCATTGATGTTCACAGTGGTTATATTTTTATTATGAATGTGCTCTTCTTTGACTCATTTAATTCTCCTTGGCCTGGATTCAACCTTATTTAATATCAAGGTCATGTCTCCTGGTTTCTTTTGATTTGCATTTACCCACCTCTTATTTTCAATATTCCTAAATAACTGTTTTAGGTGTGTCTTATGTATAGCAGAGGGTTGGATTTTGCTTTGCAGCCAATTTTTTAATAAGTGAGTTTGGGCCATCTACATTGGCTCTGTTAAATATTTTAGGTTATACTTTGTGTCTTTATAATTTTTAATAATTCTCTGTAGGGACTCTGCTCTGTGTGTGTGCTTCTTTTGTAATATTTAGGAAAGTATTTTATTGTTTCTCTACTGTATACTTTCAAGAGTTTATACAATACTCAATTCTTTTTTCATAAGCAGTGTCTATCAATTTCCTAATATGAAAAATGGTAAAATTATTATATTTATCCTTCTTTCCCTCATATTTTCCTACTTGTATTAATGATGCTTCTTCATCTTAAATATACATAGATTTCTCTTAGTTGATTTGAGTTTTTAAATGATATCTTCTGACCTTCAGATACTAAAATGAGGAAATCAGCATCTTCTAATTTTTATCAGTCTTTTCTACATAGTCAATGTATATAATATATACATTTTGTTTTGCCATCCTAATCTATTTCTTTTATATTTAGTTCTTCAGTTAGAGAGATTTGGTGCTTACCACTAACTGCTCCCTTTCCCGCTGTTTTTCCAGTTATCTCTTATTTGGCTGAAGTATCCTCTAGTTTCAAGATGGGTTCATGAAAAATACCTGTTCAGAACTATCTGTTGACTTTATATTTGAATGACAGTTTGACAGGCTGTAATCTCTTTAAGTCATAGTTTCTTCCCTGGGTGGGGTTTAGGGAAGTCTAAATCCAGTGTGTATTTTACTACTTATTAGTGAGTTGATCATTTTTTCCCCCTTATGTGTGGTTGTTTTCAAACTTTATTACATGAACAAAACAATGTGTGATTAAATAAGTCTCTATGATTCTGGGTTAAACACAACTAATGGAGTATCTTGTATACTGGTATGTCTTCTCATATACTTGGATATATAAGTATTATATTTAAAATATTCTGCAGTCTTCAAGACAGAGTGTATATTAAAAGTATTTTCCCATTAACTGCCCTTGCAAAGACATGATCACAGGTCTAGTGCTTTGAATAGTAAACTTTTAAAAGTTAGAAGTACGTTTTGTGCTTTTCAGAAGTCAGTGAATTAACAGAGATCTAATTTAGTATTGAATTGTCTACTATTTTGTTCTGTTCTTTATTGAACCCTATTTCTTTCATCTTGTTTTTTTTTAGTCAACAAATTTTTAAGTGGACAGTAAACTATTATTAACAATGAGCACAATGTTGTACTGAAGATCCCAGAATTTTTTCACCTTGCATGTCTGAAACTCTGTAATTCTCATTGAACTGCAATTCCCCACTTCCCCATTCTTCTAGTCCCTGGAAACTACCATTCTACACTCAGTTTCTGTGAATTCTACTTTAGATACCTCATATAAATGGAATCATGCAATATTTGTTCTTTTGTGAGTGGTTTATTTCACTTAGCATAATGCCCTCGAGGTTCATTCATGTCATAGCATAGAGATAGGATTTCTTTTTATACATGGCTGAATAATATTCCATTGTATATATATAACCACATATTCTTTATTTATCTGTTGATGGACATTTATGTTGTTTCTACCTCTTGGCTATTGTGAATAATGCTGCAATGAACACGTGAGTACAAATATCTCAAGATCCTGATTTTAATTCTGTCATTATATTACGCAGTAACTCTAGTGAGATCAGAGAAAGTACCCTGTAATCAAACACATAAATATTTTTATAACAGAAAATACTAATTCACACTAAGTAGACTTTTAAAAGTCTATAATTAGGCACATTCCATTCCAGGTCAGATATTGCTGCCAACATGAGTTCAAGTCAGGTCAGGTTTTGCCATCAAGTAAGTTTTGAAGAAAACTTTCAGTTTTCAGGGCTTCTTTGTATTTTGGAGTTGAAGTAAACATTTGAGAATCTGTACATCCATTGGATATTTTTCTTTCCCATATGCTTTTGGAAGCTTTACTGCTCTGGTGATGAAGGTTTACATAGCTCTGAAATGAGAAGATAATATTTAACGGTAATGAGGGAACAGAAAGTCATTTTAGTGCCAGGCTTTTGAGGCTGAGAAATCATACAAGCACTAAAAATACTTAGAAGAAATGTTTTTGAATTTTAAAAGATTGTTGTTGGAATGAAGTCTACAGTTTCGTTGTTGTTGTTGTTCTCCTATAGAAAAAAGAGGCTGTGGGTTTCTCAGTCAACCCCCAAGCTGACAGAACATTTCAGTTTTTTGACCACCATCTGATGGAATCCATTAAAATGGGTGATCCCAAAGTGCATGAATTCCTTAGGTTACTTGCACTCTGCCACACCGTAATGTCAGAGGAAAATAGTGCAGGTAAGTGCAAAGCGTGTCTGAGTAGTGAGCCTTGTTTTTTAAATCAGTATTGATATTTTTATTAAAAATGTTTGGAATTGGAAGGATTTTCTCATTCAGAATATAGCATTGCATGAGGGGTTTACCTATCACTAACTGTTCTTTGTATTGGAAGGATTTTCTCATTCAGAATATAGCATTGCATGAGGGGTTTACCTATCACTAACTGTTCTTTGTATTGGAAGGATTTTCTCATTCAGAATATAGCATTGCATGAGGGGTTTACCTATCACTAACGGTTCTTTGTATTTATTTATATTCTGAGTGTTTTCCAAAAGATATGGAGAGACTTAAAGGAAAAGAAAAAGAAAAGAAATAGGAACAACAAAAAGATGAGGGCCTAGATATGTCAGTTAAAGGGGATGAAATATCTTTTATGATTGAGCACCGTATTTGACTGTGAGCTTCCTGGTAGGCAGGACAATCAGAGAAACACTCTTGAGCCACTTAGCTCTTGTTATTAACATGCACATCTAATAGATGCGGATAGCCATCAGGCGTATGCTTAGAATGAATTTTCCCAGTAATGCGACAGATTTACACTGATAGAATACTTGTGTTTAGTCCCCATTATGAACAAGTTCCACACTACCAGGATGGTCGTTCAGAGCTCAGGGTTCACAGAAGAGAACAAAATCACCTGGGCCGCTTTAATATTGAAGCAATGAGGCAGGTAGACAATGGACGGTGAATTGGCTTCTCGCTCCATTTGGGCCCAGTCTATTCCATTTACAAGTTTTATTTCTTTCTACTATCACCTGTTGGGTGAAAATTACCACTCAAGTAATTTCAACTCAAAAGTGAAATATATATAGTCTGCAGACTGTATATATGTATATGTGTGATATATATATGTATGTGTGTATATGTATGTGCATAAGTACATTTGAATATATGTTTTCTTTCTCTCTATATATATTTTTCTTCTTTTTTTCTTTGTTGGGATTGCATTCAAGCCATAGTTTTGTCCTTGATGATGCTGGACTAATTCATTCCTCTGATTTTAATTGCTGTGAGGATTCACATAATTATATTTATAACTTAAACTGGTATTTATAATACTGATGTATCTGAGGATAGCACAATGCCTTCAAGTAAATTTCTTTTATCTCTGACTTTGAGTTTATTTCATTTTTAAAGCTCTATTTTATTTTAATAGCGATTTGTTTTTATTTCAATATCATGATATTTTCTTAGATCTCTTTGAGGATATTAATTATTCTTAATTTGAAATCTTTTGTTTCCTCTATTATGTTTCATTTTACGGAATGTCGTGTTTTGAGTTGTGTGTCTAACTTTCATGTTGTCCTCAAACGTTCGATGGTTTGTGGTTGCCTGTTCCTACTTGTGTTTGAGAATCCCTGTTTGCCTCTTGGTGAATGTAGGTTCTGATTACAGTGGCCTGTCTCCCAAGATTGTGGGGGAAAGGCACAATACATAGATCATCTTCTGGCTATGGGGTTCCCCTCTCCTGGAATTCATATGATACCTCGGTTTAGCTGTCTTACTTTTTCAGATCTCGTGCTAGGAGTCTGTGCCAGAACCCTATTGTGAGACAAAGTTATACTTACGGTCTGGGCTGGAAGAAAATATCAGAGTCATGGAGTTCCTTTCTCTCATTAATTTATTTCTCTTATCCTTGTGGAATTCTAAAGCTACTTGTGGCTGTTTTCAGCTTTGGTCTCCAGCCCCAGCATTCAAATTTTAAAAGTTTCCTTAGGTGGATTGTGTACTTTGTGTAGAAGAACATTTTCAAGGTTCCATCCTGGGGCAAATGTCACTGCAGCCCGCTGTTCAGAGTAAGCTGGCAGGAGGAGGAGCCCAAATGGTTTGGGAGAGCTGAATGGAATTCTTCAAATAATTTTATTCATGGTGCTTCCAAGACCACTTCTGCTTTTCTCATTTGTTGACCCTGATTTGGAGACTCTTTGGGGGTTGCTCTGACCTCTGTATTAATTTTCTTTTTCAAATGCTTTGAGCTGTGTTTTTCTCCTTTCTTATTTCTTCATTTATCAAATCTACTTTTTATCTTTCAGACATTTCTCAGATTTCTAGTTTACTGACAATATTCATTCTTCTTTTTTTTTTTAAACATCTTTATTGGAGTATAGTTGCTTTACAGCGGTGTGTTAGTTTCTGCTTTATAACAAAGTGAATCAGCTATACATATACGTATATATATCCCCATATCCCCTCCCTCTTGCATCTCCCTCCCACCCTCCCTATCCCACCCCTCTAGGTGGTCACAGAGCACTGAGCTGATCTGCCTGTGCTATGTGGCTGCTTCCCATTAGCCATCTATTTTACATTTGGTAGTATATATAAGTCCATGCCACTCTCTCACTTTGTCCCAGCTTACCCTTCCCCCTCCCCGTGTCCTCAAGTCCATTCTCTATGTCTGTGTCTTTATTCCTGTCCTGCCCCTAGGTTCTTCAGAGCCATTTTTTTTTTTAGATTCCATATATATATGTGTTAGCATATGGTATTTGTTTTTCTCTTTCTCACTTACTTCACTCTGTATGACAGACTCTAGGTCCATCCACCTCACTACAAATAACTCAATTTCGTTTCTTTTTATGGCTGAGTAATATTCCATTGTATATATGTGCCACATCTTCTTTATCCATTCCTCTGTCGATGGACACTTAGATTGCTTCCATGTCCTGACTGTTGTAAATAGAGCTGCAATGAACATTGTGGTGCATGACTCTTAAAGGGGGCACTGATTTTCAGTTTACCTTTATACTGAGAGAGTATCCTTTCTGGGGGCTCAGTTTTAAGAGATGGTCTCCCATTAGACTTCTTTCCCTGGCCTGTGTCTTTTCTAACCAAAGGCTTGAGAGACTGGAAACCAATGAGCAAGTCCCCTTGGTTTAGAAAATGCTCTTCATTTATTCCATTTTTTTTTTTCAGTCTTTGACCTGAACAGTGACTGCTTTCTAGCCAGTCCTGGGTACATTCAAAAATATTTAAATATTTCTTTATGGAATATGTAGCTCTTTGCAACAGGGGAGGTTGATCCTGGCACCTACTCCACAGTGTTGCCAGAAATGGGAGTTATCATATCATTTCATGGGTAGATCAAGAAATTGCTTTAACTTTTTCTGTTTTTTGGAATTTCAAAAATTAATTTATGCCTATTGTAGCAAGTGAAACCATACAATACAAAGATTTATAAAGGCAGAGCTAATAATTTCTTCCTGATTTTAATTCCACCTCTACAGGGGTAACCAATGTTAACATTTGGTGTGCATACTTTCACACTTTCAATTTGCTCATATATATATGAATATATGTAGATGTGTAGGTGGTTTGTTTTTTAAAAAAGGAATCATAATATATAGATTAATATGCAACTGGTTTTCTGAACAATTTATCTTGGACATTACTATAAATCAGTAAATATGGATCTAGCTCTGCCTACTTTTTCTAATTTATTTTTACATACAAAGGTAGTACAATTTTATATAGAAAGGCTTACTTTATTCATGCTGGTTTTAAAGTGTATTTTTATGTTTTTTTCCCCCCATTTCATTCTTTTCCTCTCTTCTCCCCTCTCACCCTCACTCCAACACATACACAATACCAGATACCAATCATTAACATCCTGGTTTGATTCCTTACGTTTCAAGGGATTTCTTGTATGCATTCTCATAAAATGGTCATTAGTAGCAGACTGAGGAGGAATTTGGAATGTCTGCTCTGTCACTCTGGCTGTGTGATCTTGCAAAAATCACATAATATTTTCAGTCATAGTTTTTACCAGTATAAAATGGAAATACAGGCATACCTCATTTTATTACTTCACATATACTGTGTTCTCCACAAATTGAAGGTTTGTGGCAACCCTGCATCGAGCAAGTCTGTTGGCACCATTTTTCCAACAGCATTTGCTCACTTTGTGTCACTATGTCACATTTTGGTAATTCTTACAGTATTTTAAACTTTTTCATTATTATTATATTTGTCATGGTGATCATGGTGATCAGTGATCTTTGATGTTACTATTGCAAAAAGATTATGACTCACTGAAGGCTCAGATGATGCTTAACATTTTCTCACAATAAAGTATTTTTTAATTAAGTATGTACATTCTTATATATAATGCTATTGCACATATAATAGACTACTGAAAAATGTTAACGTAACTTTTATATGCACTGAAGAACCAACAAAATTCGTGTGACTCGCTTTATTGTGATATTTGCTTTATTGCAGTGGTCTGGAACCAAATCTGCAATATCTCCGAGGTATGCCTGTAATAATTTTAATAATCCCTACCTCATTGCCATGAGGATTATGTGCATTAATATATAAAGTGTTTTAGTTTGTGAAGCTTTCATGGCACATCTCTAGTCACTGAAAATACAAAGGTGTGATCTCTGCCCTAAGAAACTTTCAGCATAGTAGGGAGGCAGGCTCGGGAATGAGCCTTTTCCTGTAAGATGACAAGGGTTCCAGTGGTGGTATACATTGTGTCCTGTGGATCCACAGTACAGGCACCTGGTCACCTGGTTGGTGAGTGGAAAAGGTCTGATTTCTAGAGCTGACACTTGGGTTGGGTGTCATAGAATGAGTTGGAATTGGCATTGGTGTTCTACGAATGTTATTATTCTCAGTATTAATACCTTTGTTTCTTCGCCTTTTTTTGTTGTTATTTAATCCACCTGTTTCTTTTCCTTTTAGGAGAGCTGATTTACCAAGTTCAATCACCTGATGAAGGGGCTCTAGTGACTGCTGCAAAAAATTTGGGGTTCATTTTTAAGTCTCGGACCCCAGAGACAATAACAATAGAAGAATTGGGAACACTAGTTACTTATCAATTGCTTGCCTTTTTGGATTTCAACAATTTCAGAAAAAGGATGTCTGTCATAGGTACGGTTGGTGGCTGGGAGTATTTTTTATCTCTTGATAGTACTATGGTTATATGGAAACTTCTCAGGGATGATTTTACTCTTGGTTATGTGCTGAGAGTTGTGATATTTATTAACCTTTGAACTCCTGTTATCCTCAACTTAGCCTCAACTCAGTAGTGGTGAGTATAACTAACATGTAACAAACGCTTATTGTGTCCAATACTGGTCTAAATGCTATACATGAATGAACTGATTTAATCATCACAACAGCCCTACAAAGTAGGTACTATTATTTTTATGCCCATTTTAAAGATAACAGAACTGAAACAGAGAGGTTGAGTAACTTTCCCAAGGTCACATAGCTTGAGATAGAATAGCTAGGATTTAAACCTAGGAGGTCTGACTATGAAGGAAGGTCATTCCCTACACAGCACTGGCTCAGGATGAGTTCCTGAATTTCTTGGCACATGCCAGTGATTGTTGATATTGTTGTTTTGTGAAAATCATCATCAGTCTCATTACTATCCGTTTAGTCTGTTCACTTGCATTGCTGGAGATGATCACCCATTATTGAATTTAGCACCACAATGAATCCATGCTTTCCTAAGTCAGTGCTAACCCTCAGTGCTGCATCAATGTCCCTCTCATTCTTATTTTGCTTTTTCCATCCTTATAACAGGTGTTCTAAATCTTTGCCCTTTCCTCAAGTCCTCAACCTTGCCATGAATCTTCTTTACTCTTGGAGCTAAATTCATCTGCTATTTCTCTAAAAAAAGAGGCCCTCAGAGATGCACACTATCACCTTACCCTTTTCCCCATCTTCCTCCTTCATCCCCAAGCTATAACTTTACTCAGTCTTTTTCCTGATTCAGAGAAAAATTCCTCTTGCTCTTTTTCAATGCTAAAGATTCTACCTGTTCCCATCCCTTTTCCTTCCCTGCTTGCTCCTTATTCTTCGTCACTGGCTCCTTCCTTCAGCCTGCAACTCTGTCATCATCCTGTTTCCTTAAAGATATTGTTCATGTTCTGACCTCCACTGATTTTGGCACCCCGTTTTTCTTCTTTCCATCACAACTTAATTTTTCAAGGTCAGTTTTTGATCCTTACCTTGATTTCTCTTTTCAGCCTATTAGGGTCAGTCCTCTGCTTCCACTGTTCAAAAAGAAATGCCTTCTCAGAAGTTTGCAATAACCTCATAACTGCCCAAAGCAATAGCCCTCCCTCTCTCTTTCTTTCTTTCTCTCTCTCTTTCTTTTTCTTTCTTTCTTTCCTTTCTCTCTCCCTTTCTTTTCTTTTCTCTTTTCTTCCTTCCTTCCTTTCTTTCTTTCGTTCTTTCTTCTTTATTTCTTTCTGTCTTTATGTCTCTGCCTCCCTCTCTCTCTCTTTCTTTCTCTCCCTCCCTCTCTCCCTTCCTTTTGCTTTCTTTCTTTCTTTCTTTCTCTCTCTCTTGCTCCCTCTCTCGTCTCTTTCTTCCTTCCTTCCTTTTTCTTTCTTTCTTTCTTTCTCTCTCTCGTCTCTCTTCCTTCCTTCCTTCCTTTTTCTTTCTTTCTTTTTTCTCTCTCTCTCTACCCCTTTCTTCCTTTTTTTCTATCTATCTATCTAACATCTATCTTCTACTATCATCGCTCTATCTTTTTTTTTTTTTTTTTTTTTTGTGGTACGTGGGCCTCTCACTGCTGTGGCCTCTCCTGTTGCAGAGCACAGGCTCCGGACACGCAGGCTCAGTGGCCATGGCTCATGGGCCCAGCCGCTCCGCAGCGTGTGGGATCTTCCCGGACTGGGGCATGAACCTGTGTCCCCTGCATTGGCAGGCGGACTCTCAACCACTGCGCCACCAGGGAAGCCTTGCGCCACCAGGGAAGCCCTATCTTTTTAAACTTGGTGATATTCGGGACTGTTGACCTACTTCTCTTGACACTCCTCTTTTGGCCTCTGGGAGCTTGCTGGCTCCTGGTTCTCCTCTTCTCCTGTGTTTTTGTTCTCAAGCTCCTTTGCAAGCTGACTATTCTTTGTTCTACTCTTCAGTGTTGGTGTCCTTTTCTCTTCTCACTTCCTGTGCTCTCCTTGGATAATCTTGACCGCTCACATGGTGGTAGCTATTGCCTATATTCTGTGTCCTTCCCATATTGTTCTTCAGTTTCAATCTCTCTCTGAGGTCCCCACGCACTCTTTCAGCCTTCTCCTGGATTCTGCCACTGGGTTGTACTACAGTTACCTCAAATTTTGTATGTCTAATATAGAACTTTCTTTCTCACAACTATTGCTCTTTATGTAGTTCTTATTAAAATTGTTAACTACCTTTTGCCATATGCCCGTGTGAGTGCACTGAACACTTTACAATGAATTATTTTATTAAATTCTTGCGATAGTGTATTACCCCCAATCAGGAGATGAGGCAATTAAGGCTCAAAGATTTGAAGTATCCTGCCCGAGGTTGTCACACAACTTGTTACAAGTCCAGTAAGATGCAGAGGAAATACCTGAACCCAGGTTTTAAATATTTGAACATCTTTCTCCAACATCTAGCCTCTTAATCCCTATTGTAGCTCACTTGCTTTTGATACTTCCTTCTCCTTTGTGCCCCTAGGCTAGTGATTCTGAAACTTCACCTCCCATCAGAGCCACCAGGAGGGCTTGTTAAAATGAAAATTGCTGGGCCTAGGCCCTAGAGTTTCTGATTCAGTAGGCCTGGGGTGAGGCCTAAAAGTTTGCATGTCTAACAGGCTCCCAGGTATTGCTGATGCAGATGCTGCTGGGCAGAGAACCAGTCTGGGGACCATTGCCCTGGACTAGGAGATCCTCAAATACTACTCATTATTTTCCCCTGAGATACTCTGCTACTCTCTTCATTCAGGCTTCAGCATCCCTTGCCTTGTCTATAGGATCCTCAATCTACGGCCATACCACCCTGAACGCGCCCGATCTCGTCTGATCTCGGAAGCTAAGCAGGGTCGGGCCTGGTTAGTACTTGGATAGGATCCTCAGTAGTCATCCTGTTTCTGAGTCTCTCCTCCTCAAGGCAACAGAGTAATCTTTCTAAAAATAGCCTCAAAAACCCGTTTTTATCATAAAAGCCTACTGTCCTTTTCACTTAATTCCCAGTGCCACTGCTTTAGTTAAGCCTCTCATCACTGCTTGCTTACATTATGGCAATATCTTTAAACCTGTTTCCCCTTAAAAGAATCCTCTATGCTGACACCAGGGTATTCTTTTTAAAACATTGGCCTGATTTTGCCATCACCTGATTAAAAGATCTTGCTGGCTTCCTAGAACTTAAAGGATGTCCTTAGCATGACATTCAAGATTGTTTGCAATCTGACCTCAAGCTGCTTTTCTTCCACTTCCTGAAACTATGTGCTCCAGCCTCACTAGACCTCACCATGCCTGGCATGCATTGTGCACTTTCACACCGTTTGCACGTACACCTAGACCTCTCCTTTTCTCCTCTCCTCTTCTTGGAAAACTCATACTTATGTAACTTATGAATATCCTGATCATCATATTAGATCAATTTTTACTCTGAAAAACGTGTGTATATGTAATAGCAGGGCTTTTGGTCTCTAACTACTAGAAACTAGCTCTGGGAGATTGCTCTCAGCAGGAACCAAACATTATCTGAGGATGTTTATTTTTAGTGTTTTTTGACAACAGGCTGTAGGCAGTCACTATCAGCGTTACTGATGAGCACACATGCTGCTCTGGGTGTTGGCTTAATGTTGTATCAGCAGGAACTATCTTCTATTTACAGCTTCAGGGGAAGTGTTATTGATGTTGGGTTGGCCCAGAACTGGTTTCTCTTTGCTCTGAGGGTGTTGACGAAACCTAAGATTGCTACACAGGGAAACTTTCAGCTTTTCCCCAGTGTTGGTCACCATTACAGGCTATGGGGAAATCACAGCCTAACCACAAATATCGGATGTTTGCCTTAATGGATCCCATATGAAGAAAGGTAATGTTCCACCACAGAATGCATGGAGGCTTCGGGCTTTATTTCATTTCTGTTTGTTTTTTAATCAGGAGGAATTTGAAAGACAGACTTCACGAGGATAGACAAGTCTCTGTTTGATAACAAGGTGAAAAACAATGTTAGCCTCATGATTGTCACGGGGCTTGGTTGGGCAACATCCCAAGCTGAAGGCTCAGACATTTGTTGCTGCTGCAGCTCTTTCTCCTCTTCCCCCTCTTAGGTCTTCTCCTCCTTCTTCGAGGTTTCCTTTTTTTGACAGTCATTCATTGAATCATAAATGTGTAGTTTAAGTACCAGTGGTACTTTCATTCTGGGGCAATAACCCTGATTTAATCCAGAGGTATCTAAATAAAAATAGATTTCTATAAAGAATTTTGTCAGAAGGTATATAATATACTCTATTGATAAGCATGTAAATCTCAGTATGTAGTTTTGGAAGGATTAATACTACTAATTATGTAAATAAAAATACAGAGATAAAATTCAAAGATAGTTATTAATAGGGGCAAGTGGCAGATAATTATTAAAGAATAGATTACAATAGCTCCTTGTAAAGCCCTTACAAGATCTTTAGATAAAGGTTTCTTAACTCTAAACCTTTTAAGGATTATCAAAGTACAAATCACACTGACATGTGACAGGCATTTCTCTATGTGGATGTATGAACAGCCACCCAACTAAGATATAACAAAGTGGAATTATTCATCACCCTTCAGAGTGCTGCTATTATATATACCCTTACAGCATAAACCTGGAACCATTTCTGACTTTTTTCTTTCCTTTGTATCACAAAGGCATATCTGCTGCTTTCAACGAATTTTGCATAATTATAATTCAACTCAATCAAGCAAATATTTATTAAGTACCTACCGTGTTCCAGGAACTTGAAGCTAAAGGAGAATGTGAAATTGAAAAATGTACTTTGTGGTTGCATCCAGGAGAAAATGGTGAAGCAGGATAGGAAATAGGCTAAAAAGGGGCCTGATGATCCCTGTTTATGACATGTTTAAGAGTCCAAACTTGATCTTAGGGCAGAAGAAAGCTATTGCGGGATTCTAAGCAGTAGTGTGAAGATGACTCTGGCTGTATTGCAGAAGAGTTTGGAGAGAACGAGTAAAACCATTTAGGTTAATGTGATAATCTAGGCAAGAGAGAAGGTGTCAGAGAGAAGTTCTTGGCTTCGATTGGATGTATGGAGGGTGAAGGGGGAGGAGCTTTGAGTGATGGCCAGATACCTGATTTGGGAGACTAAGTGAATGCTGAAGCTGATTATTATTTTTTTTAAGACTTTTTTTTTAATGTGGACTATTTTTAAAGTCTTTATTGAAATTGTTTCAATGCTACTTCTGTTTTATGTTTTAGTTTTTTTTACGGCCATGAGGCATGTGGGATCTTAGCTCCCTGACCAGGGATCAAACTCGCACCCCCTGTATTGGACGGTGGAGTCTTAACCACTGGACCACCAGGGAAGTCCTGAAGCTGGTTATTAGGACTGGAGACATAGGAGGAGTAACTAGTCATTGGTGATAGATAACGTGTCCAGTTTGAGTTTGATGTGCTTGGGCACATCTAAGAGGAGATGTCCAGTTGGTAGTTGGATGTACAGGCAGGGAGCACTGGAAATGGATTTAGGCGGGAGATACACATTTGAGAGCAATCATCCTGTCGATGACAACTGAAGCCATAAAAAGAATATGACTGCCCAATGAGAGTGTGATGGATGGGAGGAAAAGTCAGGCCTGGGTAAATCTCTGAAGAACACCAGTATTTAAAAGACAGGCAATGGAAGCAGATTCTATAACTAAAAATGTATGATCTTTGTCCACGCTCTGCCCACATGTTATCTTGAACATTTAAAACTGCTATGTTATTTTTAATTTATTTTTAAAAGCTAACTTCTGAAATGACTGAGATTTTATGAGCCTAGAGATTTCCTAGCAGAAGTGACTATAAGCCTTGAATGAAAAGGGATATAAAACTTGCTGAGCTGCCAAAGGAAATGTTTAGTGAGTAAAATTAAACAGGATTCCATGAAATTGGGTTTACATAAACTCAAAATTTAAAGGGGCTAATGCTGGGTTAAGAGAAGGCAGCAGATATGGAAAATCTTTATTAAATCAGAAAACTGTAGATCTAGAAAGACCTTAGAAGTTAGGTTGTTTAAACATCTCCTTTTCACAAGTAGAAACTGAGACAAAGAGATGGTGAGGGATTTGCACAAATCAAGATTGGTCTGTGATTTCCCTAGACCAGTGGTTCTTAATGAGTGGTCTGGGGAACCCTAGGAAAACTTGATAGTTTTTCAGAGGCTGCCCAAGGACAAAAATATTTTCATAACAATACTAATATTATTTGTCTTTCAATTTTTTTTCTCATGAATATATTGTGGAGGTTTACAAAAGCCACATGACATGTGATAATACAACAGATTGAATGCAAAAGCAGATATGAGAATCCAACTGTCTTCTATTAAGCTAGACATTAAAGAGATCTGTAAGGGACTTACCTGGTGGTCCAGTGGTTAAGACTCCACACTTCTAAAGCAGGGGGTGTGGGTTCAATCCCTGGTCTGGGAACTAAGATCCCACATGCCATGTGGCATGGCCAAAAAAAATAAAATAAAGATATCTGTAACCATATGAAACAATGCCCCTCCCCAAACTAAGTGTTTTTGTTTTGGAAAATATAGTTATTTTTCATAGAATTGTTATTTATGTAAATATATAATAGGTTTATTGTTATTATAATAATTACTCTTTTGGCAATATAATTAATGTCTTAAGACTATTGATACAATAAAATTTATCAGTTTGAATTTCTAATGAGGTAAATATTGATAGATAGAACCTATATGGAGTCCTCATGAAGTTTTAAGAGTGTAAAGGGGTCTGAGACCGAAAAGTTTGAGAACCAATATCCTACCTTGGACTATAAGAAATAAACAGTCATAGAGAAGTCATACTGGCAAATGTGGGATATATACACTTTGCCTTTATAGCTCTGGTAATGGGAGGGAGAAAATATGGGGGAAATTATTAAATTGGATTGTTGTATAAGAAAAGAAAGAGACAGACTTTTCTAGGATTAAATGTTCTGGAAATTATAAAAGTTGACCACGGGTCTTAGAAGAGAAGACAAGCCCTAGACAAATCCCAATAAAAAACATTTTCCAGGGTGCATTACATCTATTCAAGCTAGGAGGAAATTGGATTAGATTAAGTGTTGACTAAGGGTCATTAAAGATTAGAGGAAGTGAGAAAATCATAATTCAAAGAGTCATGTACCACAATATTCATTGCAACTCTATTTGCAGTAGCCAGGACATGGAAGCAACCTAAGTGTCCATCGACAGATGAATGGATAAAGAAGATGTGGCACATATATACAATGGAATATTACTCAGCCATAAAAAAACCCAAAATTGAGTTATTTGTAGTGAGGTAGATGGACTTAGAGTCTGTTATATAGAGTGAAGTAAGTGAGAAAGAGAAAAACAAATACCATATGCTAACACATATATATGGAATCTAAAAATAAAAAAATGGTTCTGAAGAACCTAGGGGCAGGACAGGAATAAAGACACAGACGTAGAGAATGAACTATGGACTTGAGGACACTGGGAGTGGGAAGGGTAAGCTGGGAAGAAGTGAGAGAGTGGCATGGACATATATACACTACCAAATGTAAAATAGATAGCTAGTGGGAAGCAGGCACATAGCACAGGGAGATCAGTCGGTGCTTTGTGACCACCTAGAGGGGTGGGATAGGGAGCGTGGGAGGGAGACGCGAGAGGGAGGGGATATGGGGATATATGTATATGTATAGCTGATTCACTTTGTTATAAAGCAGAAACTAACACACCATTGTAAAGCAATTATACTCTAGTAAAGATGTTAAAAAAACAAAAGATTAGAGGAAGCAACCTAAGTGTCCCTCAACAAATGAATGGATAAAGAAGATGTGGTATATATCTTGTGGTATATACAATGGAATACTGCTCAGCCATAAAAAAGAATTAAATTTTGCCATTTGCAACCACATGGATGCACTTAGAAGGTATTATGCTAAGTGAAATAAGTCAGACAGAGAAAAACAAATACTATATGATATCACTCATATGTGGAATCTTAAAAATACAACAAACTAGTGAATATAAGAAAAAAGAAGCAGACTCACAGATACAGAGAATAAACTAGTGGTTACCAGTGGGGAGAGGAAAGGGGGGAGGGGAAATTTAAGGGTGGGGATTAAGAGACACAAACTATTATGTATAAAATAAGCTACAAGCATATATTGTACAGCACAGGGAATATAGCCAATATTGTATAATAACTATAAATGGAGTATATCCTTTAAAAATTGTGAATCACTGTTTTGTACACCTGTAACACATAATGTTGTATGTCAACTATACTTCAATTAAAGAAAAGATTAGAGGGAAAAGTAATTTATTGTACTATGGTATTTATATTCTTTTAAATCAAGCTCTAAACTTTGTATCCTCTTAAACTAATAGTAGTCAATATTTATGTTCATCTGTTTTGAGGCATTCTATTTTTAGAGAAAAGGTATAATTGAGTGGAAAGCATGTAATAATCTTTGACTCAGTGAAGCTTGTGAGGGTCAGTGTTCAGACCATGAAGTTGTGACACAGGCAGTTGTCCTAGATTGTATCAGCCCTTCAGAAATAGTAGGGGAGAAATACATTACTATGTCATTCATTCATTCAATAAATAATTAGGTGTCTGGTGTCTGCCAAGCTGTAAGACCAAGCCTGCAAAGGTAGGCTTAAGGAAAGATTAGCTTAAAGAAAGATTTGTCTGACAGCAATATGTGCAACAGCCAGGGGTGGGCACAAGGATTGGAGATGAGGGATTGGAGCCTAGTCAAGGCTGTCATTCCCAAACCTGGGGGGCAGGTTAAAAACACAGCCCTACTAATACAGACTTCCTGTGGGAGGAAGACAGAAACTTTAATTTTGAAAGCCCCCTGTGAAGTGTGCTTGTAGCCAGGATTGTGACCCAAGAAGGAAAGGGCTTTTCCAAGGAGTAAAGGGGGTGAAGAAATATGTCAGCAAGGACTGCGAACTAATGCATAAACCATGGCTTTGAATGGCTAGAGTTCCATATGGAGATCATTTGGCATGACACTGATAGCTGATTCCTACAGTCAGTCTTGAATTTCACATTAGGAGACAGGCAAAGAAAAGCTCTCAGTTCTGCTCAATAAAAAAGGCTTAATTTAAATGTATCAGCCCTTCAGAAATAGTAGTCAAGGAAAATAACAAGGCTGTACACATCAGAATGAAAACACTTTTTCCTGTAGATAGAATATTTCTAAGTTAATAAAACAGGAGTAAAGCCAAGTGACTTGGGTAATGACCTTTTAACCAAAGGCACTGAATACTTTACTAGTGGCTAAAACATGCCCATTTCCAACTTGCCTGGCTAGAGCCCAGGGACAGTCAAGTTTTGATGGATTTCACCGAATATAATCTACTTTCCCAACTTTTCTTTCAGTTCGAAACCCAGAAGGACAGATAAAGCTTTATTCCAAAGGAGCAGACACTATTCTGTTTGAAAGACTTCATCCATCCAACGAAGACCTCCTGACCTTGACGTCAGACCATCTCAGTGTAAGTGCCTCTGTCATAAGGTTAGCACGGTGGCCCTTTGGCTGCTTCCTATGGTTAGGTCTTATTTTTAAAATATCAGTTAAATGATCTGACTTCTGAAATAGAAAGCATGTGAAGAACGGTTCCACAGGAAACTGTGCCAGTGAATGTTTAGAAGCTGCCACGTGGACTTACCCCCTACCCTGCTGAGAGTCTGGTCGGTCTCACCGCAGGTGGATTAACACACAGCAGCTGAGAAGTAGCCACTGAGTGTGGGCTCCTGAACTCCGGCCAGAAGACTCAAGACCCCAAGGGTAACCTGCTCTAACTTCCCTACAGCTGGGGACTGTTTCACCTGGGTGACTGGACTGGTTTAGGGAAGAGGAACAGGAGGGTTGCTTTCCCTTGGGTTCTGATGTGTCTGGTACTAATGGAATCTCTTATGGTTACCTCCAGGGAATAGTTCAGGGTCGTGTTTATATGGTGAGGGGGAAATAATCTCTGTAGCCAACTTTCTCCTCTAAGGGTTCTTTTATTCGGGTCATAAGTCATGATGAGTCACTAGTGTTCCCTAGGTTGAAGTTACCAAATGCATATATCCTAAGACTATGCATAGTTTCTTTCCAAAAGCTTTGTAAAGGGAGCAGGGATGGTCTTTGGCACACCTTTTTTTTTTTTGCAAAAGAGTAAGGGTCTGTGAATTAATATGAACATTATTTGATTTAAATCTGAGATTCAAGGCTCTCTCTATCTGTTTGAGGTTCTGTTTAACCCAATATGAAATGTAAGGGCAATTGCTCAAAACTCTTATTTCCTCCTTGGTTTCTCTCCTTTAAAAAACTATTGAGGAGTGGGATGGGGAGGGTGGGAGGGAGATGCAAGAGGGAGGGGATGTGGGGATATATGCATACATATAGCTGATTCACTTTGTTATACAGCAGAAACTAACACAACTTTGTAAAGCAATTATACTCCAATAAAGATGTTAAAAAAAGATTAAAAATTTTTTTAAACTTCCAAAAAAAGAAAGAAAACAACTATTGAGGATTCATTTTCTTTGCCAAGCCGTATATTTAATATAAAACATTCCCTGAATCTTTAAACAAACAAACAAACAAATAAAAAAAACTCTGGCTGACTTTAAGTTTAAAGAATGATGGTCTGGTAATATTGGTTACAAACATAGCTATTGTTTTTGTCTTTCCAATAGAGCATTCTTGATTTTCTTTTAATCTTTTCCAGAAGGCTAGCATGGTCTTTTAATTTTTTTTTTTTTTATGGAAACAACATTGGAATCATAAGTATTTGATTTTGCCATTGCTCAAACACCAAGGCCCTGGATTTTCATGCTAAAGTATGGGAAGCCAAATTTGATCTTTTTATATTTCTATGCAAAAGATTTATTTTCCAGGTAGTATCAATTTGACTTGCTTTCGCTTCATTCACTTTATTCTAAATTCTGCGGTTTTAAATTTATATTTAATTATTGATTTTTGAATTGTTTAATGATAGGAAACGACCTTGTTGAAGTGTTCATTTAGAATTCAACTTGTGTTTCGTGCACTAATTAAATAACTTAAATCATCTGTCCCCTTTTGTAGTGTCATCTTAGAGTTGATTCACTGCTGTGCAGAACAAAGAGAAAGGCACTGTAATGCCCAGTGGGGTTGCAAGGGAGACGCAAGAGGGAGGAGATATGGGGATATATGTATACATATAGCTGATTCACTTTGTTTTACAGCAGAAACTAACACACCATTGTAAAGCAATTATACTCCAATAAAGATGTTAAAAAAAAAAGTTAAAGTCAAAGAAGTGTTTGTGCAAATTAAGAGGACAAAAGATCCTTATAAAAGGCAGTAACTAGATTTTCAGATCAGTAGGGGACCCAGTGGTGGTCTTGGAGGAGGGCTTGTACAATGTGATTGCAATATCCAAAGTGCTACCAACTGCCTACGAGATAAATTTGGATAATTTTTCTCATGGTCTCTCTGGGCTAAACCACATCACCGCAGTATGCACTGACTTTTCTTTCCATTTACCTAATTAGGGTGTGTCATGGTTTAATATATGCTTGATTGCAAACCTGTGTCTGTCTCATAAGCCAGAACACAACAGAGAAGACATGCTCTGTGGCAGTGCCCAAAGGAGCAGAAATGGTTATGAAAACGCTTACAGTGTGGCAGCCCATAAAATGACCACCAGAGGCCTAGGCAAAGTGGGAGGTTTTTAGCATTTCCACAAGCATTCAACATATGTTTCTAGCTATTGCAGCTGTGTGAAACACTTAGCAACTACCAGCCTCCTATTTTTATTTATTTATTTTCATGTTAGAAGCATAAAGCACTAGAGGTATAATTTAAGATTGTTGGCTTCCTGAGACACTAAATGAAGAGTATCATCCTCTGATAAATTTGACCTATTATTAAATACTAACTCCATAGAAAATAGTTTCTAGAAAAATAATGATTTTTTAAAAAACTAACTGGACTTGACTGTCTCTTTAAACTTTCAAACAGTTTTATTATTAAAATTAGGCCTTAATATAGCAAAAAAAGATTTACAGAAGTTCTAGGTTGAAAAGTAAAAGTCAGCCTCCATTTCTAGTACTACTTCCCAGAAGCCAGCATTTATATTAAACTTTTCTGCCTTTCTCTCTCACTTTTCCCCTAGAGTTATTATTATAACTTTAATTTATATCCTTAAATTTCTATCACCTGACATCTATTTATTCATCTATTATTGAATAAATGTATTTTATTATGGAAAATTTCAAACATAAACTCAAGTAGGACAGAGTTAATTTTAGATGTGGCTGTATTATTAGGAGGAAGGTGACAAGATTTTGGTGAGATGTCATGCTGCAGCCCCTTGAGAGAGCCTCCTACCTTTGATTTGAGAGCTATGGCTCCTCTGAGGGTTCTTTCTTCTCCCCTAAAAGCCAAGGGCCATAGGCCTTGAAACAGGCTGGGTCCCTCACATTACCAGCAGTGCTTCCTTCAGGCAGGGGATAGGTTAGAAACGAATATGTTGCTTCAAATTGTTATCTCAAGTCATGGGCACCATTGATCACCTCTCAACTAGGACCCTTCAGAGGGCATTTCAGCAGTCTTAAGGGGGAATGCTAGGTCCCTTGAATGTTTCAACCAAAAAAACACAAAATAAAAATATCATCTCCCCTTTCCAAGGGGATTAGAAAGTTCGAGGTCAGGATGAATAAGTAGTGCTCTTCAGAGAAAATAAATTTGAGTGCAAAACTTCTTACCTATTATTGTCATTGTTGTTTTATTGCTGTGATTATTGCTTTGGGATGGTTCCTAAGTCTCCGTCTGCCCTGGCAGGAATTTGCAGGAGAAGGCCTTCGAACCTTGGCCATCGCATACAGAGATCTGGATGACAAGTACTTCAAAGAGTGGCACAAGATGCTTGAAGATGCAAACGCTGCCGTAGATGAGAGGGATGAACGGATAGCAGGGCTGTATGAAGAAATCGAAAGGGATTTGATGGTATGAGTTTAGAAGCATGATGGTTTGTGTTTACAGAAGGGATAATATGTGTTTAGAGATCTAGCATGGGAATAATCCATTGGCTAAATCATCTTGCACACAGCAGATGTTACTCTTTCAAACAATGAATCATGCTTTATATGTTGACTTTGAGCTTGCCACATGTGGCCAGAGGATTATTTCTATTAACAGTAGCTTGTGCAATTGGAAGTCCCCCAAGAGTAGAAGGTAGTAGACTCCCTATTCTTTGTCAGCCTCTGGTATGTCATGTTTTGTTTGATGTTATGTGTGGTTTTTTTTTTCCTCCATGCTTTATAACCCACCTTTTTAGAGCAGGGAAACTTGCCATGAAGAGTGGGGCTGTAGCTGTAAACCATCCTAGACCCATGAGATTCTGATGGTATCTGTACTGTCCAGAGTGTGATATATTCTAGAAACCACTCTTCCCTGAGGCCCTAGTGGCCAGAATGCTTAGCTATTGTGAGGCATTAGGGAGCACACCTTGCTCATCTTTGGATGAAATGTTGCACAAGAACCTTCACTTTTTAGTTTATGGCATCTGATGGTTTGTTAATTTAAGAGAATGGCTCTAGTTTTTTTGTGATCCTGACTCTGAGATGAGGGCTCTCCTTTGTACCCTTCCATGTTAATATAACTGGGGGATTCTTAAGTCCTTAGAAGTCCATATTATCATATTATCCTAATATGTTATCTGAGCATATCAGATCCCTCATGTAAATTCTAACTCCCAGGATCTCTGCCCTAATTGGAATGCCCATCAGTTGCCTTGATTAGGGAACCTCCTTCTAGGGTCCTTCCCAGCCCACCTCTGTACATAATAGGATGCTTGTTATATCAGTGCATCATACGCTCCATCTTCAATTCATGTCCCTTGACCTCTAAACTCTGTGATTGAAAGCTGTGGATGTTATGGGTATTTTTTGCATGCATTAACATGAGGTATTCTTTTTTAATGAAGCTACTAGGTGCAACTGCTGTAGAAGATAAGTTACAAGAGGGTGTTATTGAAACGGTTACAAGCTTATCACTAGCCAATATTAAGATCTGGGTCCTAACAGGAGACAAACAAGGTAATTTGAAAATAGATGATGATGTTTTGACAAGGGGGCAATAATTTCTGTGGTAAAATTTTAATTAACCAGAAAGCTTAATTAAGGAGACATTTGCCCGGTCCTCCGCATAGGAAAGAGTTGAAATACAAAAAGGAAAGCTCATATATTGCAAGAATTTACTATCAAACTAACAAAATATCTTCTATAGTATACCCTGCGGCCAGTTGAGTTTCAGCTCAATTGCCTCTTAAAAATAATAGTTATACCCGTAGGCAACAATGGTATTAAAAATGTTGAACTATTGGTTTGTATGTGCACTGCTCCTGGTTAGGAGAGGGAGTGGCACAGCTCTGAAGCAGGACATTGGAGACCTCAGCATTACTTCTTTAGTTTCTTCATGGTAGGAAGGTTTGGGAATCTTAGAGGAGGGGTAGGCTTTGGAGAGTCTCAAGGAAGCAGCTGTTTATCAGCTGGTATGGAAATATTTTGGTATTTTAACAACTACCACAGCTGTACCAGTGCAACCTGGCTGATTCCAGGACTGCCCATGCAGTTGTACAAGGAGAGCTGACCCACTTTCAGGCATGACAATATGCCAAGTCATCAGAGAAAGAGTCATTATGTTCAGAATACTGTGTTTCCTAAGAAAGAAAAGGGGATCAATACATTTTGGATCTATTGCTAGCAGTGGTTAAAACAAAAATGATTTTCTGCTGGGCCATCAGTGGACCAGAAATATTCAGTTAAGTGGCACACATGTTTTTAAGATTCTATCTAACTTTTTTAGAACATTGGAGTATTTGCAGATATGATAAATCAGTTCTCTATATGTTTACTCAAATCACTGATTACAAAAGATAAACCATAGAGAGTTGAGCTCTGTGTTGTGTTATTAGACTTCCTAGAGTTTGATGTTGATCAGTGGGTACAGCTGTTCAATTAGTTATGAATATCCACAAGTTTACTGTTTAGCTTTCATTTCTGCGGTTTCTACAAAGGACATTGTGAGGTTTTATCAATTGTCCTCCTTGACTTAGGACAAACCTAATGATTCTATAGAATTCGCTGAAGTCTAACGACTCAGTAAAATTAGAATCAGATGATTATATTGCAGATGAAAGGGGGTACTTAACTATCCTAGGCTCCATTTCTACAAAATTAGAGGAAGGTCTAGTCAATATCAGGTAATACTCTAGTTATCTAGTAGCAGCAGTCCTGGTTTTTTTTGAGGTGATAGACAAATTCCAAATTTCTGTTCACTTAATGGAAATATGGCAATGTTGCATGTGGAAGAACTAAAAAATTTTGTAAGATCATTTTTGCTGTTCAACTGAACTTTTTGTGAGTTTTTTTCAATTTGTCTATTATATCAGATTGAATAATAGCTAAGTTTAGTATTTCAGCTCTCTAAAGGCAGTATTTGAGACTTCTGGTAAAATTTTTTAAATGTATACATTTTACTAATCACAAGATCTTGGGATATTTTCATGAGTACTCATTTTGGGAATCAAAAAGTTTTTTTAAAAACTAGATGAGAATGCTGAGGATTCACAGATGTTGCTATTTCTCCATGGATTTAACAAATCTTTGAATTTCTCCCTGGGCTTCTTGTATTTCCTCACCGATCATGCTCTCTTTGAAGTTAAGGAAGCCTGTAGGCTATAAGGAAATAGAGCAAGGGCCTCAAAACTTTTATGAAAAGGTACTTACGTTATTAAGTAATGTTCTAACTGAAGTCGGCTTTATTATGTATCAGAAACTGCCATCAATATTGGCTATGCCTGCAACATGCTGACTGATGACATGCATGACGTGTTCATCATAGCAGGGAACACAGCTGTGGAGGTCAGAGAAGAACTCAGGTAAGTGCTAGAGGAAGGAGGAAAGGAACAGAGGGAGGGGGAGGGGAAAGGAAAATCTGATAGTTGAGAAAGAGGAAAATCCCCTTTGAAGAAGAACATTTTAAAAGTCTGCCTAATTATTTCCCCAGAACTTCAGAAAGTGCTGCCTTATAACAATTTTTGCTTGCTGGCGCTGGTAGGAGCTTCTCTAAACTCAGCCCACTCTGGGTCTGGCCAAATGGCTTAGAGGCCAACTGCTTTGCCACTTTTGCTACAGTCTCGAGGGGCTAACACAGCCACCTCAGCACAGCAGTGGGGCACGATGGGCTTCCTTCACGTGCCTCCATCGTTTAACTTTTGTTCCTGAACTTTGAAAAGAAAGGAAGCCTTAACTGTCAGCACCCCACTTGATACTTATAGATGAAATCTCCCAACCGTTTTACATTGCCTTACTCACTGTAGAAAATGGCTGTATCATGCTGGTTAGAAGCTATGACTGGAGACTGCATATGAGTTGGGAAATCTCATGATTACTGACATAATTTTATTATTATTATTTCTATAAGTTTAACAAGAGAGTCCATAGGGTCTATTGGGAAAATATTAACAATTTATTTAATAATTAATAGTAATTAAAATTTTTACCTCAAGAAAATCTTTTTCTTTAAATGACTTTTTGTTTTGGGGGGAATTTAACTCTTGCTGAAGGAGGATAGATGTAAACAGATCAAGATTCTAACGAGCCTATTGCTAAATGCTTTGAGGTAGTGCCTGGGACCCTATGGTAAGCAGTAGACATGTATTCTCTTGTTTCATTCTCAAAGCAACCCAGTGGAAGGTGTTATCATTATCCTTGATTTACAGATTAGGAAGTTGAGACATACATAGGGTAAGTAATGTGCCCAAAGTTTCACAGCCAGTCAGTGGTTCAGCTGGGGTTGAATCTAGGCAGCGTGGCCCCAGAGCCTGTGCACCCACTCACGTGTCACGTGTCTCTCTAAACACACCTTGGGTGTATTCTTACTCTCCTTAAATAGCTAATATAAAAAGTGCAGTCGTTGAGGCACATGGCTGCTTCACTTGAGGTCAGACACCAGGTTAGCAACTAGAGCAGAATGGATTTCAGGGAGAGAGAGCAGGTGTAAGAGGAAGAGTACAGGCTCTGTGTTAACTGGAGCCAAGTTGGAATCTTGTCTTCATGCTCCTGGCTGGCTAAGTGACTTTTGAGATGCTATTCAACCACCCTTTGTTTGGTTTCCTCATTTGTAAAATGGAAAAACACACAAATACCTACCTTGTAAATTATTTTATTTGGGGGATTAATGTAAGAACATAAAGCTTTATGGCTATTCAGTGAGCATCCTTCTTGCCTTCCCTCCTCTCTTTCCACTCCCTCCCTTCCTCTCGCCCTCTTTCTTCAGCCATTGTTCTCAATCTTTCCACCAAAAAGGACTAATTTTTAAAAATATTTCCCCAATAGACCCTATGGAGTCTATTATTAAAATCATATCAATAATAATAATGAAATTATATCAGTCACAGTTAATTAGAATTCCTAATTTTTATTTGGCAAAGACACACATAATCTTCAGTCACAGCTTCTAACCAGTGTGATATAGCAGTTTTTTACACCAGGTTGATGTAAGGTAGCTGAAAGGAAGATAAAACTTTAAAAACGTAGGGAGTCTCTACGTTCTTATCATAGAAAATTCTACACTTTTCATTAACCTTCTTAAGATACTGAAAACAACATGCTGACTCCCATTACAAATTTTATGGGTCCTCTTTCTCTGTTGATTACATTGAATAATAATATTGCAGGTTGATGGAACAGCACACACAAAGGCATACAGATGTGAAAGATATGTTATATTCCAGGAGCAACCTGTCAAGTTGTAGCTGGAGTGTACTACAGAGTTATGGGCGGGGATAATTTTTCAGAGATGAAGTGGTGATAGATTGAGTGATAAGCCGAAGTGAATATACTTTATCCTGAAGGTACTGGATGGATGGAGAGGACTTCTAAGCAGACAAGAGACAAATCCAATTTTGCACTTTAGAAATAACACTGTAGTGGCAGGATAGATGAAGTATGTTTGACAGAAAATGAATGGGATGGGTAGATGGATGAGGAAGCTGTTGGAATACAATACTTAAGTTTAGGGATGATGAGGGTCGAACTAAGGCAGCGAGGTGGTAAGAACGGGCAAGGAAAAAGTGGAATGAAATTGATAGCTGTTTCGGAGGTAGAATGGGTAGGACTTGGAATTCGACTTGATGCGAAGAGATGCAGAAGGAGGCTCTGTCATTTCTAGCTTGTCTGACTTCACAGCCTGGAATACACTGAGCTGTGCAAGAAGAGAAACTCATTAAATTTTCTAAAACTGAACTTGAACCCCTTTTCTGCCTGATGACAGAACAATTAAGTTAGGCACTCTGGGTAAATTTAGTTCACGTCTAGGATGTGCAATTGCCTTACCTGTCACTGATCCTCAGCGTCTATCCTGTGGCCTCTGGCACTTCCCATTTCTGTGTCCCTGTCTGGTCTCTGGTCTCTGGGTTGCTGGCTGTCCCTGTTGGCTGACTTCCGCATCCTCCTGAGGAAACATGGAAGTTTAGGGGCTCTTCCTTACCTCTCTGTGTCTGCGACGTGCTCTCACATGGTTACCTCTCTTTCTTCTACTACCCTCCATGTCACCATGCGTCAGTGGCAACGCGTCCATACTCAGATTCCCAAAAACTTATCTGAGAATTCCATTATCCACTCCCAGTCCAGGGTGTGGGTCAGCACCCAGGCTTGTTTTAGTGATTCACGAGCATCTAACCTCCTCTTCAAAGTCCCTCTCCTCTAGGCTGGATGGGAAATGGAGAAAAGCAGTCATTTTTTTCTAGTCTGTTGCTTAGGGCAACAGTTTATGCCCTGATTCCTTTAAGGATTAGTTTTTTGACACTTGAAGAAACTTTTCCCTCTCAAAAAGCCCAATTAGTGGAATTCCAGATTGCTGGAATTCAGGATGACAATGCTGCTATGAGTTTCAGGAGTCCATTTTGGTACTCAGAAAACAAAATCTTGACTTTTGTTTTCTCTGTATTTGGCCCTGTCAGATCCCCCGAGGCAAGGTATGTTTCGGAGTAAACAGAGAGGGTCACCTGTGGTGGCCGTGGTAATTGCAAGGGGTGGGGAACCGAAGTTAATTTCTCAAGATTTTATCCAGCCACATGTGGTTGACTAAGTAGGTGACATAACTGTCATTACATGGAAGGAATGTGGAGAAATATGAATTCCTATATACTGTTGTTGGGAGTGTAAGTTGGTAGAAACTTTCTAGACGGTGAACTAGCAATATATTTCAAAATTATGTACGTGCACAGTTTTGACCCAATGATTCTTACTTCTAGGAATTGTCCTTAAGAAAAATAAATGGACAAATGTATGTGTGTGTGTACGTGTGTGTGTTTGTATACATACATACATATTGTGGCATCGATTATGAATAGAAAATTAGAAATTGCTCAAATACCCAGCCACAGGGATTTTGTTAAGTACTATGATATATAGATGGAGTGAGATACTATCCAGTCTTAAAAGTGATTATGTGTTTTTTGACATTGGAAGATGTCCACGATATATTTAAGTGAAAAATGAGTTTATGAAATTTCATGCATAACATTATCCATTTTTTTAAAAAAGTATATATGTATCTATGTATGTATACGTATAAAACACTATACATCTATATCCATATCTACCTACCTACCTCCACATCAAGTTCTTGAGAACATATACGTACAGTTGTTCTCTCTTGGTGATACAATTATGGATCATGTTTGCTTTCTTCTTTATGGCTCTTTGTGTTATCTGAAGTTGTAATAGTGTCCATACAATACTTTTACAATTAGGAAAAAAGCCAAAAGATTATCTCCATTTTTTTTAGTGAGGAGGGAAAAAAGTAAAGATTTTCCATCTAGACTAATTCTTTCAGGACTCTTGAGGCCACCTTGTTTAACTTGCTGGCAAATAATGTTTATTTCAATTCAGATTTGGAGATTACCCCATTCTGAGACTCTACAACAGAGAGGCAATGAATGATAGAAAATTCTGTATGAGAAGAATCAATACATTTATAGTATACAGTTGCTTTATGTTATGGGGAAAAAAGAGCATCCAAGAAAAGTTATTACTGGAGGTGCTGCTCTCTATAATCCTAATCTTGGCCACTTATATCTAAACCCATGGCTTTGGGGATGAAATATTGAAATGATAAATTTACACCACTCAATTTTCTTGTGTTACACCTTTGAGTTCAGTGGGTTAGAGTTTTGCTTTTTCATGCAAACACATTAAAAAGAAGTATCAGAAGAAGAGGATCTAAGTGATAGTAACTATTGGGAGGAAATGACCTAAATGCTCATATTTAAACCTGTCAAATATGTTTCAATTATTTCATAAACATTGATATGTAAGTTTCATGCATATCATGCATGCATACAGCTTGTTTCAAATTTAATGTCATGAAAATGTTTTAGACACATTGAGTCCTGGGTTAACTTTGCTGCCATAGCTGCTTTAGTATTCAGGGCATGCCCAGAAATCTACAATTAAACCCTGTTATGCTTTCTCCAAATATTACTGCATTGATTACATTTCTTCAATACATATGTCTTCTGCCCAAAGAAAAGCAGACTGAGGATGTAATTTTGCTTGGGCTGACAAGCAAACCCATTACATGTTTCATTTTTGTTGCATTGAGCACATGTTTTATTGTTAGGAAAATTAATTAAACCATGAAGTGACTCTACTGCTTCTGAGTAGTATCCTAGTGATATACCTAGGAACTGACATTTCCTCTTTAATCAACAAAATACATATTGCATTTTTTGCACACCTACTTGATGGAAAGTTATTGTTTGAATGAGCAGGGTTCATAAATGCAAATGGCTCCAGGGCCAGGCAGGAAATATTAGTTGTGTGATCTGGGCTGTACAAGGCATTATGGAATGTTTGGGGCGTTGGTGAAGGTGAACAACACGTTGTCCATAAATTCATACGGATTCTTTTTAGACATTATGCAGGCCAAACAAAATGCACCTTGTTCCTAATTCTCAATTTCTAGTCACCCCGGCAAAATGTTTTAGTAAGTTTAGTTTCTATCATAAATTGTAAAATTTTAGAGTACTCACTAATATTGGAGACCTTCCAGTACAGCCTGGTACAGCTGCCTGAGCTTTCATAATGGTATCAACCAGTGTGATTCACTGGTATCATTCCCCTAGATTCTAATAAAGATACCGCTTCAGGGGTTGAGTATCTTATAGGTCACACAGTTAATAAGGGATGAAACTTGGGCTTGACATCAAAATTTCATGTACTTTCTCCCTTTCTCTACTGTTGGCAGGGTACTCTTTTACCCTAACTGGTGCTCTAGTGCTATGCCTTTTTCCCAACCTAGAGGCAGCCTGTGGCTAACTATGTGTAAACCTTTTGGTGCAGTAGACAGAGCGCTAGGAATTTGAAGACCTGGGTTCTCGCCTGGGTCTGTAACTGACTAATCAAGTGGCTAGAGGTCAGATAGCTCAGCTGTGGGCATATGAGATATCAGAGGCAGACCTTGGGCCTGAAGCCAGATCTCCAGGTTTCAAGCCCAATGCTCATATCAAAGTCAAAATTGTATTTGTCTAAACATGACGTCATGGTTTCCATCTATTTTCTAACAGGTCGTTTTAAGGTTTGAATATAGAGCGCCTTAAGACTGAAAAAATGACTCTTTCTCCTACCATCTCTTTTCTTTATAGATTGCATGTAAGCTAACGTGGGCCTAACTGTGCTTTGCTGTGTTTGTGGTGGCATGGGGCTGTGAATGCCAAAGTCGCCTCAACCGATAATACCTTTCTGCATGCCGACATTGTAACAGACTGCCCTTCATTACAGAGCTTGGAAAAATCAGGCACTCTTCTGTTTTAGCATTTGTTACTTGTATTCTGTAGTAAAGCATTGTGTATCATGCCTGCAAAAATGTATAATTCATATTCCACGAAGGGAGTTATGTGTCGCTTTTTCCCCCCTAATAAATTGTTTGGCGAGGACCAGCTGGTGTTTGAAGAGCTAAGTTCCAGGAAGAAAAAGAAATGACAGCTATAGAGCATGGGCAAAGGGCTGGCCTGTTTGGAGGGAGTGCGGTGGGGATTTAAGCAGAGCCGGAAACACTGCCCCTTTTCTGCCCGGAAAAGGGTTCATGTGAGATGTTAGGAAGACAGTTTAGGGGAAAAAAATCCTAAGTAAATAGAATTTCAGCCAATACTTTCATGAACTTCACCCTTCTTTGGAATGCTTTCATTCTCTGGGGGAAAACAGAGTTTGAGTCATTTATACAGCAAGTGAGAACTTTACTGAAAAGGAAACTTCAGGAGATGTTTGCCCTTTGGTGCTTTCTGAGGACCTAATTTATGAGCTCTGCAACACTGTCAGAGAAATGTTCATTTTGGAGGAACTTGTCTCTCTTGCTTTCTTCATTATATGGACTGTAAATTTTCATGAGTGTGAGGAGGATTCCCTGACATGATTATCTGATGCAAAAGCCCTGTATCTCCCACTTAAAACAACGATTTTTCATGTCTGTTCTCCCTCCCGCTCCCTTCCTTAACTCCCTAAACTTCACACATAGCACTCTGACTTTATAAATCTTTTTATTTGATTCTGCAAACTGATTGCTAAAACGTATAATATCATCCCTGGAGCCAAGGGCATGTAACCTTTGGGTTCTCTGGGTTCCTTAAATGCAGGATGTGATTTTGGTCCTGGACAGCAGAAGGAGATGTTGAGCCAGAAGATGTTTTTTTTAAAAAAACTTGTAAACAAATTAGTGTTACAATTTCAAATAATTAGAAAGCTGAGGGCTAAAATGACTGCTTTTGTAATGTGAACATTCTCTTCTTTCAGAGGAGCCACAGCAAAAAACCATTTAAATAAATGCTTTCTACATAAGATGAGTCTTTGGGGAACCATTTCATTTTGCTTTTAAGACAAAACATCCATTTTCTGGCCTGTCTCTCACTCCCCATTCTCTCCTGGGCACGTGTTTCGTATATGCTAGTTGTGGCCTAAAGTGTTGGTGGCTGGCTTTGGCACTCAACTTCGGAGCGCCGACTGTGTAGTTCCCTGGTTGTGATTGAAAGTTCTAGCAGTCATGTCAGCTTGCCCTATGTTACTTCAGAGCCTGTCATCCAAGGGGTTCGGAGAGGAAATTTTCCTTCCTTTAAAGGCATTGTCTTTCCATCTTGAAGAGAAGAATAAAATGCCACTTCTAACGGTGTTAAGTCACAGTACAATCTTCCTCTTAAGCAGCAGAGATGGTTGAGTTGTGGGCAGGGTTATTCTAGTGCTGATTAGATCTAGGACACTGGAGGGAGTTTCCATTTGGAACTACCCTCTACACTTTGGTGTCTGTAGTGTCTTTCCCAGAAGATTTATTCTATTGTTTCGGCTGATGAGTACAATTTTCACTTAAAATATTCCATTATGTTATAATGACTATGCCAATTCAGTAAACGCCTTTATTTGTTTTTATTGTCAAACTTCTAAAAGATGTGCTTCTCAGAAGACTGCCGTTTTAAGTTGGATCATGTTACATTGTTCTACAAGTTGATTAATTTATTTTATATACAGAATTCCCTGGAATTCCTAGAAGATTTCATCAATTGTCTTTAGTCTTTCCCTTTCCATTGTTTAACAACATCAGGTGCCAGATCAGTGGTTCTTAAGTCTGTGAAGCTCAGGTAACCTTATGTATCAAATTTATCAAGAGCACCTAGTTCAAGCCCAGCTCAAGATGATGATGTAGCCTTTAGGTAATCTAACATGTTCGAGATGATCTGTTTTCCTTATGTTTACCCTCCTACTTCCTGGAATTTGCAAATTTGCTATGGTATCCCCATCACAAAGAATTATCCAGCTAGCTTACTGAAACTGTATCTCGTGCAGCAGTCTGTCTGAATAGTGATGAAATGAATTTACCTCTAGGCCAGTCTCTCCTTAGAGTTAATAGGTATGCTCTGTATACTTTGTTATGATTTGCCTTCCTCCCCTCTCCTTTAAGGAAAGCAAAGGAAAATTTGTTTGGACAAAACAGAAGTTTTTCCAATGGCCATGTAGTTTTTGAAAAAAAGCAGCCGCTGGAGTTGGACTCAGTTGTAGAAGAAACCGTAACAGGGGATTATGCCTTAATCATAAATGGCCACAGTTTGGTGAGTTTGCTTAAGGCTTTTTGTTCCTTTTTCTCCACCCCAATAATCATTTCTTTTGTGCTGTCATAATGAAATCTTTTTTTGTGTATTCAAAACAAATGACACTACTAGAAATAGGGCATATGCACTGATTTCCTGTTTGCAAAGGAAAGGGAAACTTCTAATATATATTTCATACATTATTGCTTGAACCACCACAGTGAAGGGGAGGATCTGAAGAAATACTGAATTCAGAGGATATCAATCTTGTCTAAATGACTACAGACCGTTTAGCAGTACTGTTTAAGTGCTTTTCTGAGGGAGAGTGTCACAGCTCCCTGTTGTTTAATTAAAATAATGCAACTGGATAGATGTATTGCAATTATTGCTCTTGCTAATGTTTGTGATTTGCAGAGTGCAACCTGACCTTCATATAATTACCACACCAAATTATTGCCATTAAGATACCTCTAGTGGTCTTTCTAAATAGCAGCATTTTAGAGCGATGCCAAACAATTTGCTTTGATTAGGAAATCTGGTTCTTGTCGTAATAGAATAAACTTGCATTGTACTTTTAATGTAGTTCAGGTTCCAAATCTTGAACAAATATCAAAAGCTCTTCTGAGTTTCTAATTTAGAAAACAAAAGCTCTGATTGTACTCCAGTGAAATTATCATTTATATGCACAAAGAGCTAATCTCACATCTTTCTCCGGCTTTGATGATCATTTTCCACTTTTGGGAGTTTGGAAAATAAACGTATCTTCTTGTAGACAGTTTCTTAGAGGACAAAAGAAGTTGGAAATGAGTATATTGTATTCCCCCCCTTGTGATCAGCTGTCTGTTAGTTCTTAGTGCTTAGAGCGTTATCCAGCTGGATTCCAGACGTAATGATGTGTTGCCTTCTACACTATGGAAAGTTACAGAGCTCAGTTGCAGGCCAAGCTTAGTTGAAAGTTTGTCCAGATGACACGAACTTCTCCTTTGCACAAATGAGCAGCAACTGAAAATTCTAAGCCTGTCAGCTGGGACTTAGAGCTGGCGGTCTTCAAGCTGAATTGCCCTGGGACCAACCACAATAGGGAAAGGGTCCCAAATGACTTGTGCTTTGACTTTCCCTCAGGCTCAAAGAGGCCAGTGTGTGGGCAGTTAGAGTACCAAGGTGATAGCACACAAGATTCTCTCTCTGTCTCTAAATCTGTTGAAAGAAAGAGCTAAGATAGACACTCTTCAAGAACCCCCTCAGCTTCAAAGCCTGAAGCTTATGAAACCATGAAATGTCATTTTTAATTTAAGGAGAATTGACTGTGTTTCTACTAGTATGGTCAGTTTTTTAAAAAAAAATCATGATTCCAATTTGCTCAAATCTTGATGCTTTGCAGAATGTAATTGGGTCTTTCTTTCTCACAGTCTGTGTCTAGGTTTTTCACTTGTTGATAATAAAGAAAAAAGAAAAGAAAGAGATGGGAACCATTCTGAGCAAGACAGCCAGTTACACACTTTCTCTTTCAGAGAGGGTAATTATATTTGAGAAAGCTAACTCACAATTTCCCCTAAGAATTGTAGGCTTTGACACGAGAATTTTCTGCATTAGAGTCATGTTTTTATACTCATTTACCCATCCTTCCATTCATCCCATTAACATTCATTAAGCATGTCCAGGTCACTGTGCTAGAGGCTGAGGATAAGGATGTGAAGAGAACACAGTCCTTGTTTTAGGGATTGTCATCTGGTGAGAGCTAATCTCACAGTGGTATGACAAATACTATAAGGAGGAATGGACACAGTGCTTTTTTTGCGGTATGCGGGCCTCTCACTGTTGTGGCCTCTCCCGTTGCGGAGCACAGGCTCCGGACACGCAGGCTCAGCGGCCATGGCTCACGGGCCCAGCCGCTCCACGGCATGTGGGATCTTCCCAGACTGGGGCACGAACCTGTGTCCCCTGCATCGGCAGGCGGACTCTCAACCACTGCGCCACCAGGGAAGCCCGGACACAGTGCTTTGAGAGCATAGAGGCAAAGCAGCACATTTAGTTCCTCATGGGAAAATCAGGGAAGACTTCCTGGAGGAAGTGATGTTTTCAGGTAGAGGAAACAGCAAGTACAAAGGCACAAAGGCAAGAAAGAACCTGCCAAATTATGGAAACAAGCAACTTGGCCTGACAGGAGTAAAGAGTAAACCTGAAGGTGGTGGTAGAAGACAGACTCAAAAGGAATATAGGGGCCAGAGTGTGAATGGGCTGTGAACATCTCACTAAAGATTCATTCAAAGATAATGATGACTCTAAGTTTAGGTGGATTCCTGTTTTCTTTTAATGTGTTTATTAAATAATGTAGAGATGTTTTCTAGAAAAAAATTGTACTTAATTACAAAGGATTATGTTCTCTTTTTCAGTCCTTCTTTGGTATGTCTAAGAAGTGCAAGGGTGTAAATGGCTGGGGAACCCTGTCTGAGACACAGGTTGCATGCCACCCTTTGCACAGGCCTCTCTTGATTTCAGTCGCTATGTTCTTCAAGGGCTAATCTCCAGATCATCTGCTTCTCATTTGCTCTCACATTAACAACCACAACAAGAAACACTAAATATACAAAACAACAGTGCAAAGGAAACAAAAATGTCATCATGTAGAACAGACAAATCATCATTTTGTAGTTCATTCTAAACTTGGTGAGGTGATGGATTGGTTCTGGCCTTCGCTTTTCCTTATTTTAGTGGATTCCGGACCCTTTCCGGCATTCAACTGTATCTCTCCAATGCAGCACAATAATGTATCAAGGAAGAAACACAGGACACTGCGTCTTTTACTTTTATGGTAAACTTCCTTGGCACTAAGTAGGAGTTCAATACTCTTTTCTTTTGTTGTTTGTGTGGCCCTGAGTCAACAATGACTTGTTGAAGTGAATGAAACTGTTTAGAAATCAGCTGAGAAACAAGAAATCTGCTTCCCAAATGACATCTCTCATTTATTATTTCTCGTTCTATTGTGGATTTAAAAAAAAAATAACGTAGGCCCATGCTCTAGAAAATGATGTCAAGAACGATCTTCTAGAACTTGCCTGCATGTGTAAGACTGTGGTTTGCTGCCGAGTCACCCCTCTCCAGAAAGCTCAAGTAGTAGAGCTGGTGAAGAAGCACAGAAATGCTGTCACTTTGGCCATAGGCGATGGAGCCAATGACGTCAGCATGATCAAAAGTAAGGGGACATTTGCTCAACGGGGTGTGCTGCAGACCTGGAGCTCCCAGGTTCAGCACTTGGCAATATGTAATGGAGATTGCATTGCAATTTAATTTTCCCAGTGTTTCTGAAATTAATACTTTTAGGGCTCAATTCATCCACCATTATTAGCATTCATTAAAAACAAAAAAGAAAACACCTTTAACTAAATCATTTATGTTATTGGTCACTGTTTGGAGAAATAAGTAGCTATGGTGTAGAGGAATGAACATTAGATACACAGTCCCAACACTAAGGTTTAGTCCCAGCTTTGCCACTTACAAATTGTAAAACTTTGTTCAAGTTACTGAACTTTCTGTGTCAATTTTCTCTTTTGAAAAACTAGGATAAATACCTATCATGAGTGTTTCATGAGATAATATATGGGAAAAGTTATAAATGCTATGGGTTTCTGTGAATAAATAATAACATACAAGAAGAGTGATAGGGGAATTCCCTGGCGGTCCAGTGGTTAGGACTTGGTGCTTCCACTGCTGGGGGCCCGGGTTTGATCCCTGATCGGGGAATTAAGATACCGCAAGCCAAGTGGTGTGGCCAAAAATAAAAAAACAAATTAAAAAAAGAGGAGTGATAGGTTCCCCAAAGAAGTTGTGTCTTTGTTTGGGGAGTGAAACTGTCCCTCTTCTCCTTTGTAGGTGCTCACATTGGTGTCGGCATCAGCGGCCAGGAAGGACTGCAGGCAGTCCTAGCCAGCGACTACGCATTTGCACAGTTTAGATACCTCCAAAGGCTTCTCCTTGTTCATGGAAGGTGGTCCTATTTCCGAATGTGCAAATTCTTATGCTATTTCTTCTATAAGAATTTTGCATTCACACTTGTGCATTTCTGGTTTGGTTTCTTCTGTGGTTTCTCAGCCCAGGTTGGTAAAAAAGTTTCTTTCTTTTATACGATCCCCTGGATTGTAGATGACTGTTGTTCATGGCTCTTTACTAATCAATAGAGGTCATTTTTATATATCTAATATAAATGACAGTGTGACAAATTATGTAATGGATAGTTGACTTGAGCTTTGAGCCCAAGAAGAATATATATTTAGCTAGAGTTTTATTTTTTGCTTATTTACATAGTAACTAATGACGACTCCTTCCTGTGCATTTTAAAGTTTTTATTGAAATTTTGGGTATGATGACAGGTAAGCTTGATGTAGAGTTTTAATTCAGAATCTGAGAAACACTAATAAGAAAAGTTGAGGCATATCTGTTGGAAAGATGATCACTCACCCAACACACTGAATGTAAATATTTTATATCAGGGGAAGGAATTGCTACCCTGACCTCAAGGCTGTTTGACAGCAATTCATCAGCTAAAAATTGATCCATAGGTTATGTTGGTAGCAAGGAAGAAATATTAGCAAATTCGTAAATTAGGATTCTATTTTTATATCTACTTTTAGACATTTTAAAGATTACTTAACCCCATATCTTGGATATCAGGAAAATTTTGACGCTGGGTATCAACTGTGAAATGTAAGACTTATAGCATTTAAATATATTTATGATTAAAAATTGGCATCAATATTTTAAACAACAGCAACAAAAGAAAAAGGTTGTCCTTGAGAATGAAATGGTAACTATAACTATCATTAGAGATTTCTTCAATTGTTCTTCCTTCCTCTTTTTTTTTTTAACATCTTTATTGGAGTGTAATTGCTTTACACTGGTGTGTTAGTTTCTGCTTTATAACAAAGTGAATCAGTTATACATATACATATGTTCCCATATCTCTTCCCTCTTGCGTCTCCCTCCCTCCCACCCTCCCTATCCCACCCTTATAGGTGGTCACAAACCACCTAGCTGATCTCCCTGTGCTATGCGGCTGCTTCCCACTAGCTATCTATTTTACATTTGGTAGTGTATATATGTCCATGCCACTCCCTCACTTTGTCACAGCTTACCCTTCCCCCTTCCCATATCCTCAAGACCATTCTCTAGTAGGTCTGTGTCTTTATTTCCGTCTTACCCCTAGGTTCTTCATGAACTTTTTTATTTTCTTAGATTCCATATATATATATGTTAGCATACGGTATTTGTTTTTCTCTTTCTGACTTAGTTCACTCTGTATGACAGACTCTAGGTCCATCCACCTTACTACAAATATCTCAATTTCGTTTCTTTTTATGGCTGAGTAATATTCCATTGTATATATGTGCTACATCATCTTTATCCATTCATCCGATGATGGACGCTTAGGTTGCTTCCATGTCCTGGCTACTGTAAATAGAGCTGCAATGAACATTGTGGTACATGACTCTTTTTGAATTATGGTTTTCTCAGGGTATATGCCCATTAGTGGGATTCCTGGGTCATATGGTAGTTCTATTTGTAGTTTTTTAAGGAACTTCCATACTGTTCTCCACAGTGGTTGTATCAATTTACATTCCCACCAACAGTGCAAGAGGGTTCCCTTTCCTCCACACCCTCACCAGCATTTATTGTTTCTAGATTTTTTGATGATGGCCATTGTGACTGGTGTGAGATGATATCTCATTGTAGTTTTGATTTGCATTTCTCTAATGATTAATGATGTTGAGCATTCTTTCATGTGTTTGTTGGCAGTCTGTATATCTTCTTTGGAGAAATGTCTATTTAGGTTTTCTGCCCATTTTTGGATTGGGTTTTTTGTTTTTTTGTTATTGAGCTGAATGAGCTACTTGTAACTCTTGGAGATTAATCCTTTGTCAGTTGCTTCATTTGCAAGTATTTTCTCCCATTCTGAGGGTTGTCTTTTGGTCTTGTTTATGGTTTCCTTTGCTGTGCAAAAGCTTTTAAGTTTCATTAGGTCCCATTTGTTTATTTTTCTTTTTATTTCCATTCCTCTAGGAGGTGGGTCAAAAAGGATCTTGCTGTGATTTATGTCATAGAGTGTTCTGCCTATGTTTTCCTCTAAGAGTTTGATAATGTCTGGCCTTACATTTAGGTCTTTAATCCATTTTGAGTTTATTTTTGTGTATGGTGTTAGGGAGTGTTCTAATTTCATACTTCTACATGTACCTGTCCAGTTTTCCCAGCACCATTTATTGAAGAGGCAGTCTTTTCTCCACTGTATATTCTTGCCTCCTTTATCAAAGATAAGGTGACCATATGTGTGTGGGTTTATCTCTGGGCTTTCTATCCTGTTCCATTGAACTATCTTTCTGTTTTTGTGCCAGTACCATACTGTCTTAATTACTGTAGCTTTGTAGTATAGTCTGAAGTCAGGGAGCCTAATTCCTCCAGCTCCATTTTTTGTTCTCAAGATTGTTTTGGCTGTTCGGAGTCTTTGTGTTTCCATACAAATTGTGAAATTTTTTGTTCTAGTTCTGTGAAAAATGCCAGTGGTAGTTTGATAGGGATTGCATTGAATCTGTAGATTGCTTTGGGTAGTAGAGTCACTTTCACAATGTTGATTCTTCCAATCCAAGAACATGGTATATCTCTCCATCTATTTGTATCATCTTTAATTTCTTTCATCAGTGTCTTATAATTTTCTGCATACAGGTCTTTTGTCTCCTTAGGTGGGTTTATTGCTAGATATTTTAATATTTTTGTTGCAGTTGTAAATGGGACTGTTTTCTTGATTTCACTTTCAGATTTTTCATCATTAGTGTATAGGAATGCAAGAGATTTCTGTGCATTAATTTTGTATCCTGCTACTTAACCAAATTCATTGATTAGCTCTAGTAGTTTTCTGGTAGCATCTTTAGGATTCTCTATGTATAGTATCATGTCATCTGCAAACAGTGACAGCTTTACTTCTTCTTTTCCAATTTGGATTCCTTTTATTTCCTTTTCTTCTCTGATTGCTGTGGCTAAAACTTCCAAAACTATGTTGAATAATAGTGGTGAGAGTGGGCAACCTTGTCTTGTTCCTGATCTTAGTGGAAATGGTTTCAGTTTTTCACCATTGAGGACGAAGTTGGCTGTGAGTTTGTAATATATGGCCTTTATTATGTTTAGGAAAGTTCCCTCTATGCCTACTTTCTGCAGGGTTTTTATCATAAATGGGTGTTGAATTTTGTCGAAAGCTTTCTCTGCATCTATTGAGATGATCATATGGTTTTTCTCTTTCAATTTGTTAATATGGTGTATCACGTTGATTGATTTGCGTATATTAAAAAAGCCTTGCATTCCTGGAATAAACCCCACTTGACCATGGTGTATGATCCTTTTAATGTGCTGTTGGATTCTGTTTGCTAGTATTTTGTTGAGGATTTTTGCATCTATATTCATCAGTGATATTGGTCTGTAATTTTCTTTTTTTGTAGTATCTTTGTCTGGTTTTGGTATCAGGGTGGTGGTGGCCTCGTAGAAGGAGTTAGGGAGTGTTCCTCCTTCTGCTATATTTTGGAAGAGTTTGAGAAGGATAGGTGTTAGCTCTTCTCTAAATGTTTGGTAGAATTCGCCTGTGAAGCCATCTGGTCCTAGGCTTTTGTTTCTTGGAAAATTTTTAATCACAGTTTCAATTTCAGTGCTTATGACTGGTCTGTTCATATTTTCTGTTTTTTCCTGGTTCATTCTCTGAAGATTGCTCTTTTCTAAGAATTTGTACATTTCTTCCAGGTTGTCCATTTTATTGGCATAGAGTTGCTTGTAGTAATCTCTCATGATCTTTTGTATTTCTGCAGTGTCAGTTGTTACTTCTCCTTTTTCATTTCTAATTCTGTTGATTTGAGTCTTCTCCCTTTTTTTCTTGATGAGTCTGGCTAATGGTTTATCAATTTTGTTTATCTTCTCAAAGAACCAGCTTTTAGTTTTATTGATCTTTGCTATCGTTTCCTTCATTTCTTTTTCATTTATTTCTGATCTGATCTTTATGATTTCTTTCCTTCTGCTAACTTTGGGGTTCTTTTCTTCTTTCTCTAATTGCTTTAGGTGCAAGGTTAGGTTGTTTATTTGAGATGTTTCCTGTTTTATAAGGTAGGATCGTACTGCTGTAAACTCCCCTCTTAAAACTGCTTTTTCTGCATCCCATAGGTTTTGGGTCGTCATGTCTCCATTGTCATTTGTTTCTAGGTATTTTTTGATTTCCTCTTTGATTTCTTCAGTGGTCACTTCGTTATTAAGTAGTGTATTGTTTAGCCTCCATGTGTTTGTATTTTTTACAGATCTTTTTCTGTAATTGATATCTAGTCTCATAGCATTCTGGTCAGAAAAGATACTTGATACGATTTCAATTTTCTTAAATTTACCAAGGCTTGATTTGTGACCCAAGATATGATCTATCCTTGAGAATGTTCCATGAGCACTTGAGAAGAATGTGTATTCTGTTGTTTTTGGATGGAATGTCCTATAAATATCAATTAAGTCCATCTTGTTTAATGTATCATTTAAAGCTTGTGTTTCCTTATTTATTTTCATTTTGGATGATCTGTCCATTGGTGACAGTGGGGTGTTAAAGTCCCCTACTATGATGTGTTACTGTCGATTTCTCCTTTTATGGCTGTTAGTATTTGCCTTATGTATTAAGGTGCTCCTATGTTGGGTGCATAAATATTTACAATTGTTATATCTTCTTCTTGGATGGATCCCTTGATCATTATGTACTGTCCTTTTTTCTCTCTTGTAATAGTGTTTATTTTAAAGTCTATTTTGTCTGATATGAGAATTGCTACTCTAGCTTTCTTTTGGTTTCCATTTGCATGGAATATCTTATTCCATCCCCTCACTTTCAGTCTGTATGTGTCCCTAGGTCTGAAGTGGGTCTCTTGTAGACAGCATATATATGGGTCTTGTTTTTATATCCATTCAGCTAGTCTGTGTCTTTTGGTGGGAGCATTTAATCCATTTACATTTAAGGTAATTATCGATATGTATGTTCCTATTCCCATTTTCTTAATTGTTTTGGATTCGTTATTGTAGGTCTTTTCCTTCTCTTCTGTTTCTTGCCTAGAGAAGATCCTTTAGCATTTGTTGTTAAGCTGGTTTGGTGGTGCTGAACTCTCAACTTTTGCTTGTCTGTAAACGTTTTAATTTCTCCATCAAATCTGAATGAGATCTTTGCTGGGTAGAGTAATCTTGGTTGTAGGTTTTTCTCCTTCATTACTTTAAATATGTCCTGCCACTCCCTTCTGCCTTGCAGAGTTTATGCTGAAAGATCAGCTGTTAACCTTATGGGGATTCCCTTGTGTGTTATTTGTTGTTTTTCCCTTGCTGCTTTTAATATATTTTCTTTGTATTTAATTTTTGATAGTTTGATTAATATGTGTCTTGGCATATTTCTCCTTGGATTTATCCTGTATGGGACTCTCTGTGCTTCCTGGACTTGATTAGCTATTTCCTTTCCCACACTATGGAAGTTTTCAACTATAACCTGTTCAAATATTTTCTCAGTTCCTTTCTTTTTCTCTTCTTCTTCTGGGACCCCTATAATTCGAATGTTGGTGTGTAATGTTGTCCCAGAGGTCTCTGAGACTGTCCTCAGTTCTTTTCATTCTTTTTTCTTTATTCTGCTCTGCAGTAGTTATTTCCACTATTTTATCCTCCAGGTCACTTATCCGTTCTTCTGCCTCAGTTATTCTGCTATTGATCCCTTCTAGAGTATTCTTAATTTCATTTGTTGTGTTGTTCATCATTGCTTGTTTCATCTTTAGTTCTTCTAGGTCCTTGTTAAATTTTCTTGCATTTTCTCTATTCTATTTCCAAGATTGTTGATCATCTTTACTATCATTATTCTGAATTCTTTTTCAGGTAGACTGCCTATTTCCTCTTCATTTGTTAGTTCTGGTGGGTTTTTCCCTTGTTCCTTCATCTGCTGTGTGTTTTTCTGTCTTCTCATTTTGCTTATCTTACTGTGTTTGGGGTCTCCTTTTTGCAGGCTGCATGTTCGTATTTCCCGTTTTTTTGGTGTCTGTCCCCAGTGGCTAAGGTTGGTTCAGTGGGTTGTGTAGGCTTCCTGGTGGAGGGCACTAGTGCCTGTGTTCTGGTGGATGAGGCTGGATCTTGCCTTTGGTGGGCAGGTCCACATCTGGTGGTGTGTTTTGGCGTGTCTGTGGCCTTATTATGATTTTAGGCAGCCTCTCTGCTAATGGGTGGGGTTGTGTTCCTGTCTTGCTAGTTGTTTGACATAGGGTGTCCAGCACTGTAGCTTGCCGGTCGTTGAGTGAAGCTGGGTGTTGGTGTTGAGATGGAGATCTCTGGGAGATTTTCACCGTTTGATATTATTTGGAGCTGGGAGGTCTCTTGTGGACTAGTGTCCTGAAGTTGGCTCTCCCACCTCAGAGGCACAGCACTGACTCTTGGCTGGAGCACCAAGAGCCTTTCATCCACATGGCTCAGAATAAAAGGGAGAAAAAGTAGAAAGAAAGAAAGAAAGAAAGAAAGAAAGAAAGAAAGAAAGAAAGAAAGAAAGAAAGGGAGAGAGAGAGGGAGGGAGGGAGGGAAGAAAGAAAGAAAGAAAGAAAGAAAGAAAGAGGATAAAGTAAAATAAGATAAAATAAAATAAAGTTATGAAAATAAAAAATAATTATGAAGAAAAAAAATTTTTTTAAATAAAAAAAGAAAAAACGGACGGACAGAACCCTAGGAGAAATGGTGAAAGCAAAGCTATACAGACAAAATCTCACACTGAAGCATACACATACACACTCACAAAAAGAGGAAAAGGGGAAAAAAAAATCTATCTTGCTCCCAAAGTCCACCTCCTCAATTTGGGATGATTCGTTGTCTATTTAGGTATTCCACAGATGCAGGGTACATCAAGTTGATTGTGGAGATTTAATCCGTTGCTTCTGAGGCTGATGGGAGAGATTTCCCTTTCTCTTCTTTGTTCGCACACCTCCCGGGTTTCAGCTTTGGATTTGGTCCCGCCTCTGCGTGTAGGTCGCCGGAGGGCGTCTGTTTTTCGCTCAGACAGGACGGGGTTAAAGGAGCCGCTGATTCGAGGGCTCTGGGTCACTCAGGCCAGGGGGGAGGGAGGGGCACGGAGTGCGGGGCGGGCCTGCGGTGGCAGAGGCCAGTGTGACGTTGCACCAGCCTGAGGCGCGCTATGCGTTCTCCCGGGGAAGTTGTCCCTGGATCCCGGGAACCTGGCAGTGGCGGGCTGCACAGGCTCCCCGGCAGGGAGGTGTGGATATTGACCTGTCCTCGCACGCAGGCTTCTTGGTGGCGGCAACAGCAGCCTTAGTGTCTCATGCCCGTCTCTGGAGCTCCTTTAAGCAGCGCTCTTAATCCCCTCTCTTCACGCACCAGGAAACAAAGAGGGAAGAAAAAGTCTCTTGCCTCTTCGGCAGGTGCAGACTTTTCCCCGGACTCCCTCCCCGCTAGCCGTGGTGCACTAATCCCTTCAGGCTATGTTCAAGCCGCCAACCCCAGTCCTCTCCCTGCGCTCCAACCGAAGCCCGAGCCTCAGCTCGCAGCCCCGCCCGCCCCGGCGGGTGAGCAGACAAGCCTCTCGCGCTGGTGAGTGCCCGTCGGCCCTGATCCTCCGTGCGGTAATCTCTCCGCTTTGCCCTCCGCACCCCTGTTTCTGCGCTCTCCTCCGTGGCCCTGAAGCTTCCCCCCTCCGCCACCCGTAGTCTCCACCCGCGAAGGGGCTTCCTAGTATGTGGAATCCTTTCCTCCTTCACAGCTCCCTCCCACTGGTGCAGGGCCCGTCCCTATTCTTTGTCTCTGTTTATTCTCTTTTCTTTTGCCCTACCAGGTACGTGGGGGGTTTCTTGCCTTTTGGGAGGTCTGAGGTCTTCTGCCAGCGTTCAATGGGTGTTCTGTAGGAGTTGTTCCACGTGTAGATATATTTCTGATGTATCTGTGGGGAGGAAGGTGATCTCCGCGTTTTACTCTTCCGCCATCTTCCTCAACTCCTCCTTCCTCTTGTTTTAGTTACTGGTTTCAATGATATACATGGAGCTAATTTTTTCAATTATTTTATTCCAGAAAAAATGAGTATGAATTAAATCTTAGCATTTTATGTTATCATAAATGTTCCAAGGGAGATTAGCAAATCCTTTTTGTAATGAAAATTGGTTTTGTACATTTTCCCCTTTTTCTGAGAAGTTGAGATTTCCTAAAGGCACATCCATACCCATTTTTAATTTTCTCTTTTAAGAATAACATTCCCCAAACTAAAAGCAAATTCTGTTGATATTTTTGGTAATATCTAGACAGTTGAAGTAAAGCAAAGTCTTGATTTTAGTTTCTCAGAAATAAAAGTTTTCTTAGCGCCGCTTCAGAGAAGGCACTGGAGTGGGGATATTTACCTGCTCCGGGTTCCACTTTAGTCTAACAAAGACAAGCATGGGAATGTGGCCTGTGCCCTCCTAGACTGTTGGCTTTTTCTCCACATGAGAATGCAGCAAGGCTATTTGCTAAGTGGTGTTTTTGAGAGATCCAGTTTTCATATTATAAAAGTTTGGGGCTTTTGAAAGATCACAAAACACAGAAGAGATGCCTTAACCCTTATTTAGAGCTCTTAGGACGCAGAGGAGTAGTTAGTGGTTTGAATGGGCAGACAGACACACCAGGCTTGGATAGGCAAATTTACTGCCAAAGCTGTCTTTGTTAAAACTATGAAGTTGAAATGAATGTTCAGTGACTTCTAATCTCTACATTTAGGTGATTTTCTGCTCTGCTTTCGGGATCTGATAAAACTGGTCAGAGTCAAATGTTAAGCAATTAGATTTTTAATCTTCTCAACAGTATTTTCAGTTTAAAAGAGAACAGCAAGGGAGAACAATGATTGCTCCAAATACATGAGTATCTGATATAAACTCAGCTATAAGACACACCACCTGGCTGTAATTAGGTTTCTTAAATGTTTGATTTAATTGAGCATGTGTCTTTTCTGAGTTCTTCTTTGTTTTATTATTTATTATTATTATTTTATTATTTACACTGAAAACTAGTTAATCGCACAATCTTCCTTTGAATCCATTGTCAGTCCTAAATGGGCCTCTGTGTTCTTCCTGATGCTAGTGAGTTGAGCTGGACCAGTGGTTCTCAAGCTTTAGTGTGCATGGGAATCACCTGAAAGGCTTCTGAAGCACAGCTCCCTGGGCCCCACCTGACTCTCTGATTCAGTAGGTCTGAGGTAGAGCTCCCAAATTTGCATTTTTAACAAGTTCCCTGTAGATACTAATGTTGCAGGTGGGGTACCATACTTTGAAACCATGGGGCTGGCCAATATAGAAGAAAATCTGAAGGTATCCTTTTTGAACCCAGAGCCTGGAGTGAAATCCAATCTGATGACTTTTCATTTTGTCCACTCTGGACTCTACTCATCTTTTCTGAGGCATAGGGGCCAGTTAAGCAAACAGCTTTTCCCCCTAAAAGAATTGTTCCAGAGGGCTTAGAATCTTCTTATCAACCCTGCCAAAGCCATGGCCCCTGAGGCTTACATGCACTAAGACAAGGTCAGGAGAAAAATGGGTATGTGTTTCAGGGGAGAGGATTTCTTTTCCCAATTCACCCAGTCTCTTATGATTTTATCTAGCTTAACCCTGAGCTTCTCAAGGAAAGGAAGCACATCTGAGTCATCCATACAGCCTATAGTCTTGAACGGCACCTGGCATATAGAAGGCATATAGTCATTTCAATGTTGTTGGTTGTTTCTAGAGTCCTTTCCTATGCTTGCTTGAGGTAGATCCAGCAAGGAGAGTCCTTCCAATATGCGTCCAGTCACTCCTGCAGGTGCCACTTACTCTACCTGCACCAAGGGCCATCTCTACAGGCTTTGCATCTGGTCTGTGTAAATGTGTGCAGCCTGACCAGCACTGTGGGCTCAGTGTCTTAAGAGCTTAGTGTGATTATGGCATTGATTCCAGAAAGTAGAAAGATGTCTTTTTTCAGTGGTGTTAATATTAACATAGGATGGCTAATTGGACCACAAGTAATACATTTCTTATATATAGCTTCATTCTAGGAAAGACCAAGAGTGGATTTTCCCTGGTTTATTTTGCTTTGCCTAGGTCTTTGCTGATTTAAATAAGCCAATAATCCTCTGTAAGGAGGGGAGGAGTCACCACATAAGACCAGTTGGGCTACTGAGTAGAAATCTTGGACTGCTACCCATTTTGCCCTAATTTTTATGATGATATGATCAAATTGAGTAGAGTCCAGAGTGGACAAAATGAAAAGTCATCAGATTGGATTTCACTCCAGGCTCTGGGTTCAAAAAGGATACCTTCAGATTTTCTTCTATATTGGCCAGCCCCATGGTTTCAAAGTATGGTACCCCACCTGCAACATTAGCATCTACAGGGAACTTGTTGAAAATGCAAATTTGGGAGCTCTACCTCAGACCTACTGAATCAGAGAGTCAGGTGGGGCCCAGGGAGCTGTGCTTCAGAAGACTTTCAGGTGATTCCCATGCACATTAAAGCTTGAGAACCACTGGTCCAGCTCAACTCACTAGCATCAGGAAGAACACAGAGGCCCATTTAGGACTGACAATGGATTCAAAGGAATATTGTGCGATTAACTAGTTTTCAGTGTAAATAATAAAATAATAATAATAAAAGATTTATACTTACTGGACAGGATCCCTGAATCCTACTATTTAAGGCTTTCATTCATTCAGTGAATATTTACTAAGCCCCTTGTATGTGTCAGACTGTGATGCCTGCTGGAACTTATATCTCAGGTACGGAAAGGGATGTCTAAGAGGTGCATTCTTTGTGAACATGGCAAAATGTGATCTCACAAATTTTATTAGCTGTCCACATTGTGGAGAATTGAAGGTTTTATTCCAGAAAAGTAGATAGGCTTGTCAGGAGAGTGGCAAGTAGTAATTTGTTATGGTCTGTTGGAGAAGAAAAGGCAGCAAGTCAGTGACAGTGCCCATGTAATGGCATAAATGTTTTGCTGTCATCTGCTAGGTGGAATCATGATATTGTTGACACCAACAGGTAGGGACAAAAGCAAATTGCAAGTATCGCTAACACTTAGAGAGCACTTACTATGTGCCAGGCATTGTGTAAATATTTTGACTGTATTAGCTCAATACTTATAATAACCATATGAAGTAGGTTTTTTAATTGTGGTCTATGTCAGTTTTTAAAAAATAATTTTAAAATATTTTTAATTGTGGTAAAACACATAAACATAAAATTTACTGTCTTAACCATTTTTAAGTGTACAGTTCAGTAGTATTAAGTACATTCACGTTGTTGTACAACAGATCTCCAGAATTTTTTCATCCTGTAAAACTGAATTCTATATTCATTGAAAAACAGCTCCCCATTTCCCTCTCTCTCCAGCCTGTGGAAATCACCATTCTACTTTCTATTTGTTTGAGTTTGGATAATTTAACATGACTTATGCTCTAGATTTACTGATTCTTTCTTCTACTTGGTTGAGTCTGTTGTTGATGCTCTTATTGCTTTCTTCTCTCATTGTATTCTTCAGCTGTAAGATTTCTATTTGTTCGTTTTGATGATTTCTATTTCTTTGTTGAACTTCTCATTTTGTTTATGCATTGTTTTCTTAATTTTAGTTGCCCGTGTATTCTTATAGTTCACTGAAATTCTTTAAGAGGATTATTCTGAATTCCTTGTCAGACGGTTCATAGATCTCCTGCAGCTTGGGGTACTTGATGGGTCAGCTGGCAGCATCTGTGGGCAGTGGGGTTTGCTGTCAGGGTCTCTAGCTGGGTGAAGTCACTGCCTATGCTCTGAGGTCAGGGGGCTGCTGCTGGCTGGGCTCTGTGTTCGCTCACAGTAGATGACATTTCAGGCTGTGCTTCCTGACCAGATGGTGCTCACGGCTGCATTCTTTGTTTATGCAGGTCCATAGGCAGGGCTTTAAGGTTGGATGGGACCTCACGCTGTGCTCTGTGATGAGGTGGGACCAAAGGGTGTGTCCCAAAGTTGGACTGGGTCCCTGTCTGGGCTTCCACATCAGATGGGACCCACAGACTATGCTCCATGATTGGGTGGACTCACTGGCTGAGCTCCCTGATTGGGCTGGGCTACAGGCAGCATTTAGCAATTGGGCAGTTCTGTATGCTGGACTCTGCTTCAGGGTGGGGCTATAGACTGGGTTTCTCGACTGGGTGGTACCATACGCTGGGCTTTGAGGCTACCCAGGGTCGCTGTTCTGACTCCCTGGTCATATGAGACCAGAGGCTATACTTCAGAGTTGGGTAGGCCTTCTGGCCTGGGGCTCTGTATAAGCAGGGCTGTAGCATGGAGGGCTCCCTGGCTACCTGGGTTCAGTGGCCAGGCTTCCCGGTTGGGTAGGACTGGGGGGCTATACTCAGCAGATTGTGAATTTTCTTCTCTGCCTAGGTGGGGCCACAGAACAGTCTCCACAGCAAATATAGCTTGTTGACTGGTTACCCATATCAGGCAGAGCTGCCTGGACCAAACAAAGTCCCTGGCCAGAAGGGGCTACTGGCTCAGCTCTGCATATGGGCAGAGCCCCTGGCTGGCATCTCTGCTTCAGTGCTGCTGAGTGCTGATTGCTGTAAGCCCTGTCCCCCACTTATCTGTCTCTATCTGATCCACTTTGGGTTCTCTTTCTCCCAGTGGAGAAACCATAGGCCCAGAGGGGCCCTTTTGGTGCAGTGCTGTACCGGCCTGGGGGAGGGGTGACACAGTCAGGGTATAGCTGCTCCTCCTTCCCTTCTAATGTGATGCTTCTCAGTCTCTGTGATCCAACAGGACAGCTTCAGCCCCCAGTTCTGGGATTTTCACAGTGGTGTCTTGTCTGTGGATAGTTGTTAGGTAGTCTTCTTGTGAGGGAGACTGAAGCTGGGAATGACCTATGCTGCCATCTTGATGACATCACTTCTGAAGTCTCTTTTTTTCCAGAGAGCATTTGTGTGTCATCTGCCAGTTCCCTGGGGATACTGCCTACCTGAGATCTTTCTCTCTGTTCCAGGATTTTTTTGAATTTGAACTGTAAACTCTGGTGAATACCATTTGAGAGTCAAGTTTTCAGGAGAAATTTTTTTGTCTCTCCCTTTAGCTAGTTCCAAGGTTGACACAGGCAAGTTTCCTTGCAGTCCCTTTCTGCATAAAGATTTGTTTCTCCTTTACTCTCACACTAAAGATTCAGCCTGTTGCTGCCCTAGCATTATGAGAATGATAGATTCTCCATTTGGTCTAATCTTGGCATCAATAATGGTGTCTCTTAGAAGAAATAGTGTCTCAGGGTCAATGATATTTGGTATTATTACTGAAACTCATGTGACATGGAACCTTGTTTTCCCCAAGCAACATGCATAAAGTCCTACAGAACTCTACAGTACCACATAGAAACCACTTAGGGCAAGTCTGGACTAGATGGCTCTGACAGTTTCAAAACTATTTATCCTAGTTTCAATGTTTTGAGGCAGTAAAATGTACAAAGGACAAAATGATGCTAAGAATATTATTCCCAGAAGCATAGGCTATTTATGTTCCTCTCTTTCAAAAACTTCCATTTTCTTAATTAAATCTAGTCCAGGGATAAATTAGTCCTGTTTTATATGCTAAAGGAATCAGGGGGGGTGGGGGGGAGGTTTTCATTTAAACTTCTGTAAAATCTTTTTCACTATCCTCAAAGTTTTTTCCTTATGATAAAGATAATTTTATGTGAATATATTGACTTTTATATATCTGAGAACATACTCTTTGCTTTTTTCTTATTAAAAAATCACATTTTGAGAAATCCCTCTTGTTTTACATTCTTCAAAAATGTTATTTTTCTTAATGGCATTCTGAAATATGAATTTATTGCAGTTTATTCTGAGTTTATAAACATTACAATTTTTGTCATTTTAAATTGAATAGTTCATCCCTTGCTTATAGCCGTGAGTCACACAACATTGTATTGCTAGTACGAATGCTTGTTTACTGTCTTGGGAAGAGAAAACAAAATGATGACTAGGCCAAGTTCCCACCCACCTGGAACTCATTTTCTCATTGGGAAATAAAGATATGCACAAATATGTCTGATAGAAGTACTGTATTTGAACTTAATATGAGAGCATGGGAAAAAGAAGGCATGTGTGAGCATCTGGTGTGACTTCAGGGGCTCAATTAATCTCAAGTGAGTATATGAACATTTTCAAAATTAAGCGGAGGTCTGGAGGCGTGCAGGTGTAGCTACCTGCAGGGATGCAGGGGCTAGTTTGTGTAAAGGTGCGAGACTAGAGTAAAAGGAGGGAAAGCCTCCTGTCATACCTGAACACTTTCCAACTGACCTGCAGTTAGCTGAATTTAATCTCTTTTTAATTTCCAAAATTCCATTTAAAACCAACTCATTCAGAAATACCTTTAAAAAACTGCATGGCATTACTTATTGCATACAGCAAGAAGTATCTTCTAGAACAGATGTTATACCACTATAGAGATGGAAACGCTGGTCTCCCCCCACCCCACCCCCATGTGAGCGGGCTGGTGTGTTAGTAATACTGAGAACTGGCTGTGACAGCAACTCGGATATGGAATTGAGATTGGTCAGGATCATTGTCTCTTTTCCATTCCCTGTTTTTCCCTAGAAGCTCCTGATTAACGACAGGTTTAACTGAAAAATCTCTTGGCTTTTTTTCTTAGCCCTGTTTTTCTGAGGACAATATGCTGTAAATATGAGGCAAGTGAAAAGAAAACAACATATTTGGGAGAAATGCTACTCTACAGAGAATGAGAATTTTTGAATAGGGGACATTTTTGCAGTGACACTTTTTCCCCCATTGAAATCATTTAGCTGGCTTGGGTCTCCAAAACCACATGTTGGGCGACAAGCCTTTCTTAGCTCCTAGAGCCCATTAGAAAACTGCTTACTTCCAGTCTGTTAATGAAAGTTGGCCGTCTGAGGTCTTCCCACCGCTGCCATCCTTCTCCTACATTGCTTCAGTGGAATTGAAAGCTCCTCGGTGAAATGGAGCCAGTAGTAATAAAAGCCCCAGGACCCGGCAGATTCAGTAACAGCAGGCATGTGTTCAGAGGCCCTTGCTTGGCAGACCTGATATGCATCACTTCTCTGTCTAATCCCCATAGGAGTGAGACTCACTCACATCCTCCAGCACAGAGCCTATAGTCTCTGAACGCTCATTCATTTCAAAAGAATAAACTGAGTACCAGTTTGGGGCCAAGGGCTCTGCAGGCCTCCAGTGACACAAGAATGAACCAGAGGGATGCAGTTCCTGCCCTCAGGGAACTTAACAGTCTGGGAACGATTTTATTTTCATAAATGTGAAACTGATGTTGAATAACTCTGTAGTCACCTTTCGCTTATTTTTCCACCAAGACTTTTTTAAAATTAAATTTGTCATGGACGGGCCGTATCTTGGGACCAGCCCTGTCCAATCTCAGCGTGATTCATAAGCACCTAAGTATTTCTTCCCTGCATCTCTCAACAGATTGCTTTGAAGTAATCTACTCTGCAGCCCAAAACACCTGACCAAACGTAAATAGATTGTTCTTTCACAGACACATTGTTGACTTTTAAAACACCAATTTAATTACTTAACGAAGTGACATGTGCTATTTCTTTACTCCCTTGGCCCGTGTCGTGGGGCCTGGTGAAGTTTTTCCAGTCTCTTATTCTCTGATGGTAGCTCCGGTAGATTCCAGGCACTGCCCCATCCTGGTAGGTGGGCTGAGGCAGGTGTGCAAGCCCATCCGGCTGTGGCGTGCTAGGCTCCACGGGGCCGGTGGGTGGGGCGATTCACTGCTCGTGAGACGGTGGCACTTAGGACATCTCAGATGGACGATGATGTGGTGCAGGCTGGGCTGTGCTCGGTTTATGGACTTTCCTCTGCTTGGCTTCAGCGCCTCACCTTTGTTGTGATTGCTTTAGGACACATGGAGAAAGAATCTGCCTGGGAGGGACCAGACTGCTTTTGTTCGCTTTGCTGGGTAGGCTTTCCTGGGAGAAGCAGCTGGGACACAGAACAGAAGGTGTATGTCTTGTGGAAATCTAAAATCTTTGCTCTGGCAGGGAATGTCAGAGATACTGAGTCTAACCCCTCATTTGATAGAGGAGGAACCTGAGTCCCCCAAGAGCTGAGGATCGGTGGTAGACAAGGCTGACGCTAGAGCTCATCATGCCTTCTGACTTTTTTCCAGTGCCCCTTCTGCTCCGCTTGATAAATGGCCACTGGAATTGTTATAGACTTGAGAGAATGGCGATATCTTTAAAAAAAAAAAAATACTGTATTCTCCTAACCCCTAATCAGGCAAATGTTTGCTTTATTTGGAATCTAAAGGAGAAACGTCCAGAAACAGTCAGTATACTAGGACTATGGGGGAGAAAATGAACTCTCTTACTGAGAGAGAGCTTATGCTGTAGGGAGTATCTCCCACAGCTTGGATCCTTAGAAAGGTGGCAACTTCCTCCTGGAATCATCTGGAAGCTGGAGGCCACCTTCTGCCAGCAAACACTCCAACCAAACTGCCACTAAAAGACCATTTAAATATAATCTGCCCTGATGAGATTTCCAACCAGATTTCTGGACCAGAGGGGTTTGGATAAAGGTCAGAGAAGTCTTTAAACTGAATCATGGACCTTTTCTAAGGACATGCTTTATCTCAGTCTGTTATCAAAGCCTGCATGATTTTCGTGGAATCCACTGTGGATTTGTGTGCAGTTTATACGTGTAACTTATTTTAAAAGTACCTTATGCCCTCAGGACTTTTAATAAACTATCCCCCACCAGAGATAGAGCCATAAGAACCCCTCAACCACCTGCCTCCTCCACCAAAAAAAAAAACCCACAACAAAAAAAAAACCATTGGTTGAAGCCCTATTTAGGAAATTCACATTTGAAACTGCAACTACTGGCACTGTGTACTTCTGATATTATCTGATGACAATTTATCATTGTCAGTGAGATACAGAGCTGTGTACTTTTTTTTTTTAATTCTGCTGTGATATGGAAACAATTATCTTGTCAAGGCCAGAAAAACATTAGTTCTGTCAAACAGTATAAGAAAAATCACAATGAAAAGTTTGGAAAGTGACGTGAAAGAGTGTGACTAACCTAAAGGCTTGGATGACTTCATGGATTTGGTTACCTGTGAGCCCACGTCAACCAGGCTGGCGGTTCCCCTCTCCTCCCCTTCCACATGTGCTCTGTGGAAAACCGGGGGAGGGGCGGGTGCTCAGGTCTGGGCCATTCCTCCTGGATCCTGCTGGTGGGTTTCTGCTAATTACACAAATCAGTAACAGATGTGCTGAGGCTAAGCACCTCATATTTATTCCACAATGTGTTTTCTTTAAATGACAAATTTTTTAAGGCCAAAAAGAAAAATATCATTATATAGTTTTCCTCTGCAACACAGAGCAAAAGGGGGGAATACATGTCTCCAGAGAGGTAGTTCATCCTGTCATTTGAACAAGGAGCTAAGCCAATAGTCTCAGAAGAGAAAGACCTTTGTAACTGTTTAAGATCCTTATTAAGGTTTATTTAAATGTGGTATTCTATAAATCATAGATTTTGTGTTCCCCAAGCTGTTAGATTATAATTTATAGCTGGAGTATTTTTACTCTATGTATAAAATGGTTGATAAGGTTGATAAATTGCTCCCACAGAGAAGGGAGCCAGGAGGAGCTTTCCTTAAATAGGAAAACAGTGAAGTTGGAAAAATGAACATTCCACTGTCTTTTTTCTGATCTGTGAAGAGACACTTTTAGGCTTCCAAACATACTAGTGGCATGGCACAGGAGCATGGCTTTTCCCTCTTATTAAGAATATTGGAAATGGGTAACAGAAAATTTGGAAGTAGAGGTGGTATGGCTGCCCCTAGGAGGACGGGGGCCTCAGGACAAATATTTTTGTTCAGGACTCCTGTTTATATAAACAATTTGAGTCACCCGAAATCAGAATGTCAGCACTGGTCTGGTCTAGTCCCCGGCCAGAATGCTTCCCACGGGAGAGGCTACAGAGGAATCATTCCTCCTCCTTCCTTCACCCCGCCCATATCTTTGGGGCATCTGATGAACCCACATGTGAGGGGAAGGGAGGGAGGGAGAGAGTGTTTGTGAGGGGGTAGTGGAAATAGTAGAGGGCTTGAGCATGCGTGGAAGGGGAGAAACAGGGATGGGGTCCATGTGGGTCATGAGTATGCCCCTCTCTTTTGGTCTTAGTCACCAGAGGGTGTCTGTGAACTTTTCTGAGTGTAGCTAAGGACTTAAAGGAGAAGTGGAGCATTTACTAGGATAACTATTTGAGTAGCTGGAGATCTCTTGCAAGGAGAGGAAGAAGCCTGTTGTAGAAGAAATACTGCTTGTGATTTGATTTTTTATGGAAGACCCTAAAGCCTAAGCTGTGCTAAATCAATACACACAACTGGGAAAGGTGTCTTTTAAAAGTGAATGACTCAGTTTAACACATTTGAGGCAAAACTAGAGTAAGAGTGAACAGTGATTGATACAATTAAGTATTCACGAGGAAAATGATAATTATATCAAGGTATTTGGTTTTCTTTAAATCGTGCTCTAATTTTCTGTTGATTTCATTAATATAGTAGTTTATTATGGATAGAAATATCTATGGTTAGTTGTAGCAATAAAAAATTGTATTTTCATAGAAAAGTATAATTTGTGGGAAAATATACCTTTTTATTTACCGTTAAACATATCGCTTGAAGCTTGAATCCCTGCAGGCCCCTCCCTCCCTCCCTTCCTTGCATAATAAATGTATTCACTATCTGTTTGTCAGGTGCTGCTGTACTGGCATCTACGCATTTCATTGAATACTCACAGCCCCCCTCAAATCCCCATTTTATAGCCAAGGAACCTAAGACTGAGAGAGATTGAGTATTTTGCTCAGGGACACGCAGTTCTATCAGAATTCTGACTCCAGTACCTTTACCCTTAAGATACCAGCTTCCTTCTGTTGAATACTTACCATCTGCCGGGCATTGAGTTAGGTTCCTGAGCTCCCACAGATGAATAAATTGTGTGACCTGCTGTCAGTGATGCCAAAAACTTGGCCTCTGTGTACCAGTGCTGAATTGAATCTTGGAGACAGTTTTGGGTGAAGTGGAAAAGAAGAGCTTTATTGCTTTGCCAGGCAAAGGGGGACACAGCAGGCTCCTGCCCTCAAAAACTGTGTGTCCCAACCCAGGAGGATTTGGTGAGGAGTTTTATAGCAATGGTTCAAGGGTAGGGTTGCTGATATGATTAGGGTGTGTTCAGGGCCTGCACTCCTGTAATCTGGTCTCAGGTGGTCTGATGAGCTTCTCAAGGTTATCAAACTGTCATCCTCTCTGGAATGAAGAATGCTGACATCTTCCATTTGTTGGGGGTTTTAGTTCTGTAAAGAGCTCAAAGAGATTGTTATGTGTATCCCTGGAGGTGGAACCAGGACCCTGCCCCAAGGCTGCACTATTGTTTCTTCGTTGCTCCTGCCTTTTCTCGGCATCCCCTCCCTTCCCTGATTAGCAACTCTTCGAATCTTCCCTTTGGAACTCAGGGAAGGTCACGGAGGCTGGAGTCTGTTTCCTACAAACAAGAAATGGGGGACAAGGAAAGGCTTCCATGCCCAGGAGCCCCACAGGGTCCTGCTTGGTTTCCCCCTTGGGGAGGGCCTGGGAACCAGCCTATAAATAATTGTGAGTCGACAGCTATGAAGCGGTGAGGTGTGGAGTGTCATGGGACTACAAAGGAGTGGCCTGGAACCCAGCCCTGGAGGATGGAAGTGGGCAGGGCTCAGAAAGTCTTCCTAGAAGATCTGTCTCTGGGCTGACCCTTCAAGGATCAATCAGAGCGAAGCAGGTGAGGGGGGAAAGGATGGCCATGGGGTGGAGGGGGGACAATAGGAGGAAAGCCACAGAAGTGAAGAGTGGTTTGGGCTGCAGCACAAGCGATCTGGCATGGTTAAATCAGTGGGATCTGGGATTAATTTGATGTCGGGTGTTGGAGAGAGGGAGAGAGATCATATTTCTGACTTGGACCCTGGGATGGAGGTGGTGGTGTCAGAAACTGATACAGGGAACACAAGAAGGGAGCCTGGTTAAGGAACTGTGAGAATGAGTCCAGGCCTGGGCACACTGAGTTTGAGAAGCCTGTGTCACATCCTCAGCGGAGGGTCTAGTAGCAAGTTAAATGTCTAACATTTATAAAAAGTTGTAAAATAATTCATCAAATATTTATAGAGCACCTACCATTGGCTAGATGATGCTCTAGGCACAGGAGTTAGTGTTGTGCGTTAAGTCTCTGTTTCATGGAGATTATATTCTGGTGGGATGAAGACAGATAATAAAGAAGTAAATTAGTGAGCTGATTTCAGAATTGTTATTAAGAAAGAACTGGGTAATGTAGAAGTTCTCATTGAGAAGGTAACACTGGAACTGTGACCTGAGTGTTTAGAGGGAAACTTTCATTTGAATACCCCGGGGTTAAAGTATTCCAGGCAGAGGGCGTGGCAAGTGCAGTTGTCCCTTGATGTAGGAATGAGCCTGGTAAGTTAGAGAAAGACAATCAGTGAAGCTGAAGCTCCGTGAGTGAGGGCGAGAGTACAGTGAAGCAAAGTTGAAGAGGCAGACAAGCATAGCTCAGGAAGAGCTTTACGTCATGGCGCAGAGCCCGGATTTCACTCCAAGTAAAATGGAAGCCATTGGCAGGTTTTTAACTTGGGTAAATGCTAATGTTACCATTTCAAATGACAAAAAACAGCATACAAAACTGTATTTATTGCACACTCTCAACTGTCTAAAATGATGTGAGCAAAGAAGCTTTTAAAGAAACTCGCCAAATGATACCACTGATTGAGAGGTGGTTTCATGCCATGGCCAGTGCTGTGAATGCTGAGTACCAGGGCTGGAACTTGGTCCTGACACTTGCTAGACCAGCAGTTCTCAAACTCTGTGATCTCAGGACTCTATCTATCAATATTTACCATATCAGAAATTAAAATGGAGAAAAAATTTAAACTTTTATTAATTTATTAAAAAATATTGAACCCATGATATGTTTACCTAAATGACATATTTTAATGAAAAAATTACTGTACTCTCCAAAAAATAAGCTGTGAGAAGAGAGTCAGTTTTTATACTTAAGTTCTTATTATTTTGCACAATAGGAAGCAGCTGGGTTCTCATATCTGCTTCTGCATTCAGTTCGTTGTGATATCAGAAGTCATATATACTTATGCAAGAATGAGAGTGAATAGGGCAAATAATCAGCTTCTTAGCATCATTCTGAAAATAGTTTTGCCATTGTGGATCCCTTAAAAGTTCCATACCCCACCTTAAAAATCTTTGTGTTCAGTGTGACGTTGGGCAGTGTCCTAACATAATGGGTCTCAAACTAGTTTCTCCATCTGTAAACTGGAGGCTGTTATAGCACCAACCTCACGGGATTGTTGTGATTACTTAATGAGTCAGTATATGTATTTAACGAGTCAATATATGTTAAAATAGTGCCTGGTACATATGGTGTTCAGTACATATCAGCGAGTTTTCTTTTTGTTGTGATTCTGTGTGGCAGCAAAAACTCTCGCAAGAAGTTGCAAAAACTCATTTAAACTTTATTCTCACTGATTTTCCTTCCTGTCCTCTCTTGCTCCGGTTGTGAAATGAGGCTTCAAATCTGAATGCCAGCTTACAAATGCTACCGTCAAATAATTGCAGGTTTAATCAGTTACTCATAGTTTAGCTTGTAGTAATTTTCCAGATTCTTTCTTTCTTCCTTGTACCTAAAATCATCTCTTCTCAGTGAGTAGAAGTTTGATGGTAGATGAGGTGGAGGAAGAAGAAGAGATCTGACAGTACCAGGTTCTGCCTGATGCTATAAGACTTCAATTTAATTGCTTTCCCCCTCTTATATTTTCCATACTGCAATCAGAAAATGAATTGAAATGAAAGTCAGAAGACGCCATCAGCTGCTGCTTGAGGATTTGTGTCAGCTAGTGCTTTTTTTTTTTTTTTGGGTGGCGGTAAGTGAAATTCTCAGTCTTGGCTTCACAGTGGAATCACCTGGGAAATTTTTTCAATTACCGATGCTTGGATCATCCCACCTCCAAAGATACTGATTTAATTGGCCTGGATGTGGCATGGTCGTCAGGATTTTAAAAATCCTCCTAGTGCCCAAAGTCTCACCAGGCTATGACTAAAAAATAAGGTCATGTGTTTCCTTTTTTACTGTAAAATATAACAAATCCACCAAAAAAGTACGTAATACATAAATGTCAGCTTAACAAATTGTAAAATGAACACTCACGTCACCACGATCCAGGGCAAGAACCAGAACGTTGCCAAACCACAGAAGCTCCCTTGCCTTTTCTCAGTCACACCTCATTTTCCAACTATCTGGAGTTAATCATTGCCCTGATATTTTATAATCACTTTGTTTTATAATTTTATCCTATGAGTATAAATCTCTAAACAACATAGAATAGATTGGCACATTTTTAAACTTTATTGAAATGGAATCATACGTTTTTGTCTGGCTTCTTTTGCTCAACATTGTATATATTTTTTGATTCATTTGTGGTTTTGGATATAGCTGTAGTTCCTTGCTTTTCATTATTCTGTAGAATTCTATGATATCAATATACTACAGTGTCTTTCTACATTCCACTCCTGATGGATGTTTCTGGTTTGGGACTGTTATAACCAGTTCTGGTATGAGCATTTTCATATGTCTCCTCGTACACGAAGGCAGACATTCTGAACATATATCTCTAAGAATAGATTTGTTGGACACCTTTGCTCATCCGAAGGAAGAGAGAGAGGCTGAGCAAACCGGAGTCCAGAAGATAGGAGTTGGTGTCTGGGACTCTGTTAACTCTGCTCTGGGCTGGGACCCTGGAGGTTTGCACTGCTCTGAGCCATGTGCCCTGAGGATGTTGATGATCTACAGGAGGCAACTGTGAAGCTCAGGATCCTCTCTTTTAATCGTTTCCTGAGACTAGAGGGATAAGGTTCAATGCCTGTCAAGGGTAGAGATCCTGTTGAAGTACTTCCCTCTCTGGACTGGGACCCAAGGGCAGCCTCCTGGCAATAGGGTCACAGGCAGGACAGCTGGGTGGTGCAGAAAACATCAGGCCTTCATCCGAACCTCAGCAGCTGATAGAAGGAGATAAACACACTCTCTGGAGAAAGAAAACATCATCCTGCGCCTTGAAGTGGTTCTTAAATTCTTATCCTCTCCTTTATCTTGACAGGTATTCCCCACTAGTTAGTTCACTGAAGCTTTGATGAAGATCCTTCTTTTCCTTAGCTTTTTTCGTTATCTTCAGTGGGGAGTTTGGTATGAATCAATTATTACTGATGGCACATGCCCCTATCTTATATGCATACCATAAACCCAGGCTTGTTTCAGATACCTCTGCTAAAATATCCTGGGGTTTCCAGGGAGTGCTGACAAACTTTTCTGGTCTGTTCTCATGGTTGCCTGATACTCCAGGCTATTGACCTGCCCTTCTGTAGGTTCTCTCTTGCCACATTGAGTCTAAGATCCTCTGGGTCACTGCTGCTGTCTGTACTACTTTGTCCAAGCATAAACATAGGCCGTGGTATGCTAGAGCTGGCCCATATTGGTTCCTAGGAACTGATTGTTAAATTCTTAGGATTTATGTGAGCCAGTGGTTAAACACAGCTGTTATTAAAAATTAAATTATATAAACTTACGAGTTAAATAAATTATATGAAACACAAAGTTCATGAATACTCAAGACTCATCCCTTTTAAATTAGCTTTTACCATATTTTGCTGATGATGCTCTTGAGGTTATTTCTATCTGTTGGATCTGTGTGGTGGAAATACTATATACAATGGCATGCTGTGGCACCTCGCTTCTCAACTCAGTGATATGACTGCTTGAACAGTCATGGGAAAATATTTACACCATGGAAATTGGTCAAGGCTACAAATCAGGGCTTTTTCTTTCTTTTGAAGAGCTAGTTGTTAAACACTTAGCACATCTCTGGACATAGGCCCCCCTTTCAAATCCTCACAGCAGAGTCAGACTCAAAGAACAGAGTTTAGCAGGCCTCAAAGAATAATAACAGGGAATTACCGTTCAGAGAACTTAAAAACTGGTTACTAGAATGGTTATTCTGAGTCACAGGCATAGGCCTCTTGATGGTAGTTACTAATGTTGCCGCTTTGCCTAAATCCTGTCTCAGCTGTTTATTGGTGGTTGAATTCAACTTTCCTGCCTTGTCGTTCAGCCTACCCTCAAAGAGAATGACATTGAGCAGGTCTTTCCTATGTCGATTCCAGGCCTCAACTCTCTGAGATACACAGAGAGTAAAATAATTTCCTTCCTTCCCTCATCTACCCCACTCCTCTTTTCTGTTCTCTTTTTTTTTTTTTTTTTTTTTTGCCCTAAGAATGAACTCTCCTTGAGATGACTGACAGTGGGAATGTCCATGCTCTTTACTTCTTACCATGGGGCTAACCTTGCTCAGAATACAATAATCACCATTTTTTCACAGTGTCTGGTTTATTCAGTATTGAATAAAAACACCTGTGGAGCTTCAACAGAACAGTCCAGATTGAGATTTGGCCTTTGAACACTGGCCTCCACTTTCCCTTTCCTTGAACAAATATACACCCATCTCAAGAATAAACAATAATGCTAAGACACAGAGTAGTCCAAATCCAGATTTAGCAATAAAGACACCAAAATATTTTGTCTTCAACATAATGTACATGTACAGGTCATGATTTAAAGGATTGCCTTACCTGTATAACTATGTAGAACCTACCTTTAGTTTCTCTGTCTGGAACATTTGCATTTAAGATTCCTCATTGCTTTCAGAATTGCCCTAAGAAGAAAATGTGCTTCAGAATATATTCAAAATCTAGCACTTCTCCCTGCTGATCACCTGATCTAGCCCCCCTCGTCTTTCATCTGGACCACTGCAGTAGCCTCCTAATTGGTTTCCCAGCTTCCACAATTGCCCCTCTTCAGTCCATTCTCAGCACAGCATCCGGAGTGCTCAGGTTAAAATACAAATCGGATCAGGATGTTTCTTTGCTCGCAATCCTCTAATGTCTTCTCATTTTACTTAGGGAACAAGCCATGGTTACCTCCATAGGATCCTCTTTATTTCTTTGACATCATTAGACTCCCTGAAGGTCACTCTGCTCCAGCCAGATGGACTGTCTTGCTGTCCTCTGAACATACCAGATGCTTTCTTGCCTCAGGGATTTTTCATGCACTCTACTTGCAGTATGAAATTTTCCTGTCCCAGAAAGCTGCAAATTTCGATTCTTTATTTCCTTCAGATTTTTTCTCAAATATTACTTCTTAGTGAGACCTTCTCCAGTCACTTTATCACAATTACAGCCCTCCTATATTTCCTATCCCTTTTCCACCCTAGTACTGATTACCATCTCACTCATTCACTCACCAACCATATATATATATATATGTATATCTTTGTTATTGTATAAATTGTCTGTTTCCTGACACCATTACAAGGCATATTTCATATGGAATTTTTATCTGATTGTATCATGTTCAAATACCATTGCCTAGAACCTGGTACCTGGCACATAGTGGTTTCTTAATAAATATTGAATGAATGAATGAATGAATGACAGAGTGGTAGAACAGACATTGGTTAGGATCTGGAGACCTAGGTTTTAATTTTTGCCTTTGCCTGTGATAAGCTCTGTAACACTTATTACATTCTGTTTCTATACCTCTAGGTACTTACTAATACGATGGGGATATAATGACTGTTTCACATGCCTCATTGACTTTTAGTGAGGCTCATGCAGGGAAGTGCTCTCTATAGGTGTGAGGGAATATTTTTATTGTCTTATTTATTTATACCCACTGTAGCGAGCAGCTAGTTCCAGGTACACCTTGCTTTAAACCACTCCCAAGAAAAAGCTCTCCATTTGAACAGAGGGTGGGGCTGACAGGTTCATTTCCGTATCTCCCTCTGAAGATGTTAGTGAATCCTTGCTTATCGCTTAGATCAGGTAATTGGACTTATTATAAGCCATTAAAAACCTAAAGAATGAAATAAGCCACCACAGGGGCCAGGGCCTTGTGTGTGTCCAGCATTGTTTTATGTGTTCTGCATATATGATACCCTTTCATCCACCCCACTGCAACTCTGCAAGTGAGAGTATGGCTTCATTTTAGAGATGAAGAAATTGAAGTTTAGAAAAATCTAGTACCCCACTAAAGCAGTGGAGCTGATAAGAGACAGAGCCTGGGGAGAACTCATGTCTGTCTGACTCTAACACCAGACTCCCGTCCAACTCAGGAAATTGAGATAGTCAGTCCAAGAGCCTAAAAGTGAATATTCTCACACCTGTGGAAGATGTTTCTCACTGATGTGTTCATTTCTTTTCAGACTGTCTATGACCAGTGGTTCATTACCCTTTTTAACATTGTCTACACATCACTGCCTGTTTTAGCCATGGGGATTTTCGACCAGGTATGTGTTTTTCTCTGCCTTTATAACGTATTTTGCTCTGTGGATGCCTTTTAGTTGCTTTTAGCTTCTAAGTAGAAGACATGAATCATAGAAAGAGTCCTAGGAATGCAGTTGTTTTAATAGGTATTGCATGGCTCAAAAACCCTTCCAGATCTCCCACCTCCACCAAAAGATCCTCTGATCAGAGCTTGATTACTATCCTTTTAAAGATTCACACCCTACATTATTTCTCTAAAGGCTCTGAGACATCCTGCAAGAAACAGTCTCTTTAATTTCACTGTAGCCCAGCATTTCCCAAACTCATAGAACTGCACGTTTACTTATTTATTTTTCATGTAGAACTGATCAATTTGCCTCAGAACTAGTACCTGTGGTTCACACACCAGGGAATACTGTATTAGCCTCTGAAAGTGCAGAGAACCATGCAGTGATACATAGAAAATCATGGAGCTGGGTTGGAGTGCAGAGAGCTAGCATCTGTTGGTGACACTGTCCAGCACAGCCCAGAACAGGAACTCCAGGCCAGAGGAACACCCTGCCAATGGGAGAGGAAGACACGGAGCCCCACAGCCATGGAGAGAGAAAGTGAGCCGTTTTCTTTGGTTTAGCTCCACGTGCTTGAGGGGAGAGAAGGGAGGGAATCATTTATAAAATGGTAGATCCTTGGCACACTCGGACCCTTGGAGGGTACTTCCTGGATGGGGACAAAGTCTGGCTGCCTATGGGGAAGTGAAAGGCTAGCCAGAGGAGCTTTCATGGCAGAGTGTATTGTTTAAAAAAATTTTTTGAAGTACTTTTAAAGAGACCAGATTTTCTCCAGGCTGTTGTTAGATCCATTTGCTAGGCCTCATTTTCTGGCCCAGAGCCATCTATTGCAGAATATAAATCTTCGCATTATGAGCTCACTCTACTCTCCCATTCTGAGGCTTTGTAGTCAGCTGTAAGCCTCACTTCTTGTATGTAAAAAGGGCAGTTTGTGAACAACATATTTGTGAAATTCTACAAAAAGTCGTGAACTCTTGAAGACCTTAGATGTAAGGGATTAAGCTCATTCATTTCCAGGTGCCCATGTTTGCAAGTGTTCCTTTCCTTGGTACTTTGTAGCTGCCTAGAATGTAGAGTAAAATATTAAATATAAAGCAATTTCTGGGAAAAGATGGTTATTGTGCAATTTGAAAAAATATATAATAAGGGGAGAATTCAAGATGTTGTTATAGGAAGATCCTGAACTCACCTCTTCCTATGGGCACAGTGGGTCTACAGCTACAGAAGGAAAAATTTCTCTTAAAAAACCCTAAAGGCTGGCTGAAGAAAACCACATGGAAGCCGGTTGGAGAGGCTGGCACACAATGCCACCATAAACCCCACCCCCGCCCTCAGCATGATAATCCTCAACAGGGAGAAAACTCAAAACCTGAAGCTTCTCCCTTAGGAGTGAAGGGTGTGCACCCCACATTGGGCACCTTAACACTTCAGAGCTGCACCTGCACCTGAGAGATGAACCTCCTAAAACCAATGAGGCTCATGTCCCAAGACCCACAAGACTGAAGCAATCTAAGAAATGGCTCTGAATGGGCCCGTGTGCTCAGACCCACTTGCTCCTTGGGCCCAGCTCAGAGGCAGCAGATCATGCCCAGTGATGGAGGCTCCCCAGCTTATATTAAATCATCAGCCTGGGGGAAGGCATCTTATTTAACACACACATCTAGGAGCCCGCTGGAACGCATTCCAGGGACAGAGACTGGTGGGCGCCATCCTTATACTCTCCCTTTGCCATACTCCAGAGCACCAGTGTCTCCTGAAAGGGAGCTGTTAACATGTGTCTGGTGCCCCTATTTTTGTGGCTGCCGTCCAGGGGACACCTCTTGACTGCCGGGCTCTGGAGGCCAGGAGAACTTGCATTCCTGGTCCCATGGGACTATAGTAATCGGCGTTACCCAGAAAGGAGCTCATATTCCTATCTGGTGTCCTGATTTTTAACGGCTGCTGCCAGGGAACACTTCTACATCATCTGGCTCTGGTGGCCAGTGGGGCTTACACTCGTGGGTCTCACAGGATTGTAACCAGGGGAGAGAGAGTTCTTAAATATCTACCACCCCTCCCATGGCAGAGCAAGAGGCAACAGACTCAGGAGCTCAGTCTTTCTGTGAAGGAGGCCTATTAGCTAATCATTATAGCTGAGGCCTGAGGGGTAGCCGTCTAATTAAACATGCATCTAGGGGCTGACTGTCATCCTTTCCAGAGACCTCAGAGGGCAGGCAGTATCTTCATGCTCTCCCTATGCCACATTCTAGAGCTCCAGTGTCTCCTGGAGAGGAGCTTCACATGTGACTGGTGCCCTGGTTCTTGTAGCTGCTGCTCAGGGGACACCACTTGATCACCTGGCTCTTGTGGCTGGGGGCTTGCGTTCCTGGGTCCCATGAAACAGTAGCAAATGAAGAGTTGGTTCTTGGCAGGCTACTCCCAGGGCACTGCACAGACAGCAGACTGAAACCCACTCCCAGTCTTTCTGGAAAAAGGAACTCTTTGTTTGTCCTGGAGCTTCAGCCTGAGGGGCAGGCTTCAGGTTTGGCACACTCCTAGTGGCTGAGGAAGCTGCTCTCAAGGAATGTAAGCTGTGGATGCCATCTTGGTCTGCTCCCTCTGCCTTGCTCCAGCTTTCTGCCATCTCCCAGAAAAGAGCTTGTGCATTAATCTGGAGCCCTGACTTTTGTGACTGTGGCATAGGGAACCTCCTAGATCGCCTGCTTCTCGTGGCCAGCGAGGCTCATTCTTGCAGTCCCACAGGTATATATTTGCATGTTTTTCAAAACTGCTGCTTGAGGGTCTAGAGTCCCATCAACCTGAATCTAGGTGCTATAATCTGACCCTGACACTGACATGTCTTGGCACATTCTCAACTACTGAGAGCTGTTAAAAATATAATAGGCTCTTTGAACAAGCATGAAGGTTTGAGAGACAACAAAGAGCTGGGGCAGGGTTGAACAATAAGGTCTGTCTCCTACATGAGGCCACTCTTGGAGACAGGGAGAAGTGTTTGTTTTGTCAGCTGTATGAAAACAAACACAGAGAGTCAAACAAAATGAAGAAACAGAGAAAAGCAATGATCTTAGTGAGAAGATCTTAAAGAGAGAGAAGAATGCATGAACACAATAACTTCAACAAAAAGATGAAAAATGTAAGAAAATACCAAATAGAAGTCATAGAGCTGAAGAATACAAGAGCTGAACTGATTAATACACTACAGGGATTCAACAACAGACTAGATGAAACATTAGGAAGGATCAGTCAACTTGAAGACAGGAACTCACCCAATCAGAGCAGCAAAAAGAAAAAAGGATGAAAATAAGTGAAGATTGCTTAAGGAACTTACAGGACAACATCAAGCAGACCAACATTCACATTATATGGGTCTCAGAAGGGGAAGAGAGAGAGAAAGGAGCAGAAATTGTATTTGTAGAAATAATGACTGAAAACTTCCCCAACCTGGGAAGGAAACAGACATCCAGACCCAGGAAGCTCAGAGAGTTCCAAATAAGATGAACCCAAAGAGACCCACAGAAAAACACTTTGTAGTCAAACCGTCAAAAGTTAAAGACAAAGAAATAATATTAAAAGGAGCAAGAGAAAAACAACTTATTATATACAAGGCAACCCCCATAAGACTATCAACAGATTTTTTTCAGCAGAAACTTTGCAGGCCAAAAGGGAGTGACATGATATATTCAAAGTTGAAAGGTAGAACTTTCACCAAGAATATTCTACCTGGCAAGATTATCATTCAGAATTGAAGGAGAGAGAAAGAGTTTTTCAGACAAGCAAAAGATAGAGGAATTCATCACTACTAAGCCAGCTTTATGAGAAATGTTAAAGGGGCTTCTTTAATCTGAAAAGAAAGGTGCTAATTAGTAACAAGAAAACATGTGAAGGAATAAATCTCAGTCGAAAGGTTTGAACAACACAGTTTTGAACTGTGTGGGTACACAATCCACAGTTGGGTGAATCCACGGATGTGGAACCATGAATATGGAGGGCCGACAATAAATTATATTCAGATTTTTGACTGTGTGAGCATTGTTGCCCTTAACCCTGTGTTGTTCAAGGGTCAACTGTATATAGTAAAGGTAGTGGTTTAATCACTTATAAAGCTAGTATGAATTTTAAAAGACAAAAGTAGTAGAGATAACTATGATTACAATAATTAGTTAAGTAATACACAAGATAAAAAGATGTAAAATGTGATATCAAAAACATAAAATGTGGGGGGAGAGTAAAAATGTTGAGCTTTAGAATGGAATCAAACTTAAGCAGTTATCAACTTAAATAGACTATTATAGATATGGTATTATTTATAAGCCTTGTATTACCACAAAGCAAAAACCTATAGTAAATGCACAAAATATAAAGAAATATAAGCATATCACTAAAGAAGGTCATCAAACCACAAAGGAAGAGAGCAAGAGAAGAAGAACAGAAAGGAATTACAAAAATAGCCAGAAAACAATTAACAAAATGGCAATAAGTACCTACCTATCAATAATTACTTTAAATGTAAATGAACTAAATTCTGTAATCAAAACAAATAGAGTGGTTGAATGGATTAAAAAAAAACAAAACAAAACAAACCCAAGACCCATCTATATGCAGCCTCCAAGAGACTCACTTTAGATGCAGACACACAGAAACTGAAAGTGAGGGGCTGGAAAAAGATATTCCATGCAAATGGAAACCAAAAGAAAGCTGGAGTGGCTATACTTATATAAGACTAAATAGACTTTAAAACAAAGGCTAATAAGAGACAAAGATGGGCATTATATAATGATAAAGGAATCAATCCAATAATAGAATATAACATTTGTAAATATTTACGCACTTAACATAGGAGCACCTAAATATATAAAATAAATGTTAACAGACATAAAGTGAGAAATAGACAGCAGTACAATAATAGAAGGGACTTTAATACCTCACTTAGATCAATGGATAGATCATTCAGGCAGAAAATCAATATAGAAACTTTGGCCTTAAATGACATGTTATACCAGATACACCCAATGTATATATATAGAATATTACCTCCAAAAGCAACAAAATGCAAATTCTTCTCAAGTGCACATGGAACATTTTAAAGGACAGATCATATGTTAAGCCACAAAAAAGTTTTAATAAATTTAAGAGATTGAAATCATATCAAGCATCCTTCTAACCACAGTGGTATAAAACTAGAAATTAATTACATGAAGAAAACTGGAAAATTCACATATATGTAGGGATTAAGTGACATGCTACTGAACACCAATGGGTCAAAGAAGAAATCAAAAAGGAAATTTAAAAAAACCTTGAGACAAATTAAAATGGAAATATAACATACCAAAATTTGTGGGATACAGTAAAAGCAGTTTTAAGAGGGAAGTTCATAGTAATAAATGCCTACCTCAAGAAACAAGAAACATCTCAGATAAACAACCTACCTTTATACCTCAAGGAACTAGAAAAAGAAGAACAAACAAAGCCCAAAGTTAGTAGAAGGAAGGAAATAACAAAGATTAGAGCAGAAATAAATAGAGACTAAGAAAACAATAGAGAAGATCAATGAAACTAAGAGCTGGTTCCTTGAAAAGATAAACAAAATTGACAAACCTCTAAGTAGACTCACCAAGAAAAGAAGAGAGAGGACTCAAATAAATAAATTCAGAAATAAAAGAGGAGATATGACAACTGACCACAGAAATACAAGGATCCTAAGAGACTAATATGAACAGTTATACACCAACAAATTGGACAACTTAAAGAAATGGATAAACTCCTAGAAACATACATCCTACCAAGACCGAACTATGATTAAGTATAAAATCTGAACAGAATGGAAAACAGTATGGAGGTTCCTCAAAAAATTAAAAATAGAACTACCAAGTGATCCAGCAATTCCGCTTCTGGGTACTTATCCGAAGAAAACGAAAACACTAATTTGAAAAGATATATGCTCTCCTATGTTCATTGAAGCATTATTTATAATAAATAAGATATGGAAACAACCTAAGGGCTAAGAGATATAGAGAAAAAAATATACAGTTGATCCTTGAAACAAGAGAAGGGTTAGGGGTCCCCCTCACCTTGGCCCCCATCCCCATGCAGTCAAAAATCCTCCTATAGTTATACAGTTGGCCCTCCACATTCATGGTTCTGCATCCGCAGTTTCAACCAACAGTGGATCACGTAGTACATATTTATTGAAAAATTCTGTGTGGAAGTGAACCTGCTCACTTCCAACCCATGTTGTTCAAGGGTCAACTGTGTGTATAATAAGGCCCCTTATTGCCACCAAGTTGAGTGTATACGCCTATCCTGTCCTGCTTTGTCAAACTCTGGCGCTTAAACTGATCTCCAGATCATGGGATGCTATGCTGGAAGGCCTCAGTGACCGTCTGTGGGTCTGCTCATTTTATAAGGAGGAAACCAAAACTCAGAAGTTCAGGTTACTTTCCTAAAGTCACATGGCCAAAATGTGACAGAACTCAACCCAGCAATAGGCCACTTGACTCTGAGATTGCAACACTATTACTGTTGTTACTATTACTATCATCATTCTTTTGTTATTATTTATAGAAGCATCTGTTTTTTAATTACAAGAACTGTGGTAAGAGCTCTGCTGAATACGTACCCATTTCATCATGACAGTGATCCTGTGAGGGAGATGCTGTCGTTTATACTCCTTGGAGATGAGGAAACTGAGGCTCACACAGCTTAAGTGACAGGTCCAAGACTACACCCCTGCTAAGCAGCAGAGCTGGGGTTTGAACTCCGGATTGTCTGGCTTCAAAGCCTGTGTATATAACCTTATCAGTCACTGGACTGGGGAAAGAAGCACCCACTAGCATCTCAAAACTGGACTTCCCAAAGAGACTACGTCAATGTTCTTCATGGGACTCCATTTGGCAAGGCCTGGGTCATCCCACAAGCAGGAAGGGGAACTTGGTCTGCTCCCAGAGTTCATGCCTATGTTGCTCCCTCTTTGCCTGCTTCACCTTACCCATGACCCTGTGATGTTGCCAGTGGTCAGTCCTTGCCGTACTTTTTGGCTGGGGTGTTCGGCTGTGGTGCTCACAGTGTGGTCATCAGCATTGCTTTGGAGCTTGTTGGAAATGCAGTCTCAGGCCCCACCCCAAACCTACTGAATTATAATCTGTACCCCAGGTTATTAGTGTGTACATGAAGTTTGAGAAGCACAGCTTTAGTTTCTCCCAGGACTCTGTTGGGCCCAGACATGACGCCTTCTCATTCCGTCTAAATTCTTTGTCCTGAACACCTGGTAACTGCCCGTGGAATCCTCCCTGGGTAGAACACTCACCTCTTCAGGCTCAGCTCCCTTCCACCTGGAGTCCCACATTCAGTTCCCCCTTTCCCAGTTCCCTTCCTCCTGCTCACGCTTCCCCCAAAGTTGGGAACTCTGGTTGGCCAGTTCTGACTCTGCAGCTCTCTGCTGACATCCCCTGGTCACTACCACTCACTGCGTTGGCAATTAACCCCTGGGGCCCACTGGCTGCACAGGATGTACTAGAATTCTGGGAGCATGCATGCAGTTGCAGGAGAGTACAGGAAAGAAACTTCAGTTTGAAGCCAAATATCTGCGTGCAGTCAAGTTCTGGTTCTGCCATAAGAGCTGGGTGGCTTCTCATGAATCTCTTGGAGATTCAAGTTCCCTATATAAAATAGGGATCATTTTATTATCCTTTGGGTTACTGTGGGAATGAAAACAAAATAGTGAGTAGTGTGTATTAGGGCATGCTTAGATATGCATGTGCTATTTCTGGAGATAGGAAAGTCAGGGTAGCTCTAAATTCTCAAACCTCTTCCACTGAAGTAACTCTCTGTTGACAGGATGTTAATGACCAGAATAGCATGGATTGTCCCCAGCTCTACAAACCTGGACAGCTGAATCTACTTTTTAACAAGCATAAATTTTTCATCTGCGTGGCACATGGAATCTACACCTCGTTAGTCCTTTTCTTCATCCCATATGGGGCCTTTTACAACGTGGCTGGAGAAGATGGACAGCACATTGCAGACTACCAGTCTTTTGCAGTGACCATGGCCACGTCTTTGGTCATTGTGGTCAGTGTGCAGGTAACCTACTGGTGAAAATATCTTAACTTGATGTCTTTACACCTTTTAAAATTCTGTTTCATTTGTTGACAGTAATTTTAAAGGAATACTGGGGTTTTCTTTTTAACTACACATTTTGAGATTAAAACAGGAAGCTTTAACATAAATTTCCAGATGTAGGAGATTAGCATTGGATGTCTATAACCTCCATGTTAGTGGAAACCTCACAATGAATCAATCACTTCTTGGGACTGCGCGTTGTATGTGAAGAGAAATGATTATACTACTGCTTCCTCCTTGTGCTGTCTTCTTGGAAGAAAATTTTTCCAATGATAACAGAAACTTTCCCATGACTTCTATAAGACTTAGTAACTTCCAGGTTTCAAAGTGAGATATAACGTTTACTTGGCAGTACATTTCTGTGGAATTATCAAGAGGTTCAATGCTATGTATATGGCACATCTGCATCTCAAATTCATAGAAGTTTTCCTGGTAGGAATGATTTTTTAAAAATTCATTTTATTGAAGCATAGTTGATTTACAATGTTGTGTTTCTGGTATACAGCAAAGTGATTCTGTTATACATAAATATATTCTTTTTCATACTTTTTTTTAAACATCTTTATTGGAGTATAATTGCCTTACAATGATGTGTTAGTTTCCGCTTTATAACAAAGTGAATCAGTTATACACATACATATCATATTCTTTTCCATTATGGTTTATCACAGGATATTGAATGTAGTTTCCTGTGCTATATAGTAGGACCTTGTTCTTTATTCATTCTGTGTATAATACAGTAAGTCCCCTACATACAAATGAGTTCTGTTCCGAGAGTGCGTTCGGTTCGTAAGTCCAATTTTTTCCTAAGTCCAACAAAGTTAGCCTAGATACCCAACTAACACAATCAGCTATATAGTACTGTACTGTATTAGGTTTATAATACTTTTCACACAAATAATACATAAAAAACAAACACAAAAATAAGGAAAACATTTTTAATCTTATAATACGGTACCTTGAAAAGTACAGGAGTACAGTACAACAGCTGGCATACAGGGGCTGGCATCGAGTGAACAGGCAAGGAGAGTTACTCGAGGAGGGAGAGAAGGTGGGAGATGGTAGAGCTGAAGGATCGTCAGCAATAGGAGACGGAGGACAAGCTGCTATTTCACGCATGCCTGACGTTGATGGCGTAGGTTCTGGTTGCTTGCTGGATTCAATCTATCTACCCTCTTGAAAAAACGATCCAGTGATGTCTGGGTAGTAGCTCTTCTTTTCTAGTCATAGATGACATGGTAGCACTGGATTGCATTCTGAATGACCGCTGCAACCTTCACGTACCATTCTACATTCAGGTCCTGTGCCTCAAAAACTAACAGTGCCTCCTCAAATAAACAACCCCTTGCCATTTCCTGCATCGTGAATCTCTTCGGTTCTTCAGTTACTTCTTCTCCCTCTTGTCTCTCTTCATCCTTTCTCTGGGCCTCCAATTCCATCAGGTCTTCATTAGTCAGCTCCTCGTGTTGCACAGCAAGGAGTTCAATGAAGTCGTCCTCTTGCAGATCTAGCTTGAAATAAAGATACTGTACTACTGTACTCTATACAGTACTATACAGTAAAGTACACAAAAGCACAACCACTTGTAGAGGATGCACACACGTGACAATGTACACCAGACACATGAACTAACTTATGTGACTGGACTTGTGAACGCACGTTTGCATCTTTGAAAGTTCGCAACTTGAAGGTTCGTATGTAGGGGACTTACTGTCGTTTGCATCTGCTAATCCCAAACTCCTAATCCATCCCTCTCCCAACCCCCGCTTCTCCTTGGCAACCACAGGTCTGATCTCTATGTCTGTGAGTCTGTTTTGTAAATAAGTTTATTTGTGTCATATTTTAGATTTGACATATAGTGATAGCATATGGTATTTGTCTTTCTCTTTCTGACTTACTTCACTTAGTATGATCATCTCTAGGTCCATCCATGTTGCTACAAATGGCATTATTTCATTCTTTTTAATGACTGAGTAGTATTTCACTGTGGGGGTGTATACACACACACACACACACACACACACACATTCATCTTTATTCATTCATCTGTCAGTGGATACTTGGTGTTGATGGACACTTGCTTCCATGACCTGGCTATTGTAAACAGTGCTGCTATGAACACTGGGGTACATGTATGTTTTCAAATTACAGTTTTGTCCAGATACATGCCCAGGAGTGGGATTGCTGGATTATAATGACAACTCTAGTTTTAATTTTTTGAGGAACCTCCATAATGTTTTTCATAGTGGCTGCACCAATTTACATTCCCATCTGGTAAGAATGATTCCTGATGATCCATTGATCTTCATCAGGCATCTTGAGTTTGTTTCTGTTTCCTCTTTTATGCAAATGGTGGACAATACCATTAGGTATTGAGTTAGAATTTACAAAAGCTTTCCAATCCATTGAAGTCTGTACCTCTGAGTGGATACATTAAGCCATGTGACCTCTGTTTTTTGTCTTTTTTTGTGTGTGGTTTTTTTTGGGGGTGTTTTTTTGAAGGGGAAAGTATAAGTCAAGGGCTTAATTTTTATAGAGTTTGAATTGCCTGTGGTGAGTCCTTTTTCTATCCTATAAACAATGTCTTTTACAAATCTTAGCCTCTTACATCCAATGAAAGATCTTGTTAAACCCCAGACTTTCTTTTCATGACTCAATAAATATTTAATAGATTGAATGAATCAGATGTAAATATACTGCTCTTAAATGGCATCTCTGCCATGCCTTGGTCCATCTAAGTGAGTATCATTAAGTTCAAACCAAAGCCATCTAACACTAGACATCTTGGAAGTCCAAAATTGAGTCAGACAGGTAGCATCCAAAATCAGAACCATATTTCTCCACTCAAAGAGGAGTTCTGTTTGTCTGTTTCACAACTAAATAAAGCATATGGGTGCTTTGTGAACTCTTCATGCCTAGTTCCCCTGTGTTGAATTCTGTAGCAGAGGAGGAGATAATGGAGTGACTTGGAAGCCTCTGACACAGCTAAGGCATCCATCGTGAAATCATGGCTTCAATCAGACACTGCTGTCCTTAACACACAGAATAAGTTTCAGGAATTTTGTGAATAAGCTCATTTTGAGAGCAGCATTAACATCGTTCCCTCTCTGTCTAAGCTTGAGTAATTTCTGCAGAAGGGGTACATAGATGTTATACTTTTGAGTTCAAATCTTTCTTTATCTTTACTAAATGATATATTGGATGGGCATAAGATTCTTAAATCAGAGCATTTTTCTTTAGGAACTTTGTAAATGATTTTCCACTACATCCATTTCAGTGTAGCAGTTTGATATTAAGTTGATTCTCTTTCCTTTGTAAGTAATATCTTCTGTGTCTAGAAGCTTATGTTCTTTATCCTTCGACTTCACAAATGTCGCCAGAACATAACTTCTTTCACTGATTTTCCTAGAATTTACAGTACCCTCCCAATCTGAAAATCTTTGCGTTTGTTATCCCAGAGCAGTTTTCTCTGTCATTTCTTTGATTGCTACTTCTCTCTTTCTTCCTTTTCCTCTTTCTACGATGCCATTATTTCTTATATTGGGCCCATGGGTCTGACATCTATGGATTTGCCACCCATGTCTCATATCTTTTTGCACCTGGTTCCCATTTCTTCAAGTTTTTGCCCAGTTATGAAATATTGTTTCCAGTTGTTTTTCCCAGAATATTAATTCAGTTCTCATCAGTGACTATTATTGTTTGGTTTCTCTACTGAATTTTTAAATTCAGAAATAATGCTTTTATTTCTTCCAGAATTTTTTTCTATGATCTAATTGCATCTCCTTAAGAGTTCTTATTACATTTTTTGTTGTTGTTATAGTGCTTGTCTGTCTTTCCCATTAGTTCTGCCTCAACAGGAGCCACCTGTTCTTGTTTTTTTTCAATTGCATCCTCTTAAATTGGTTGTGATTTTTCTTTGCCTACTCATACCCACACAGGTCAGGCTACTGGTGTCTCTTAATGCTGATGAACTGACAGGTGGTGAAAGGTACAGCTGCATATTTTGGTCTGATCTCTCAACAAATGAACTGGAAAGCCAGCATCTCTTTGCTGAGGCATGGAAAACAGGGCTCTCTGTTCTCAGGCCTCTTGAGGAAAGTAAAGGCTGTCCCTTTAGCACCCCTGCAGTTTCATCATGGCTGCCAGCATTCTTTTTTGTTTGTTTGTTTGTTTCTGCTTTTTAACAAAGTGAATCAGTTATACATATACATATGTTCCCATATCTCTTCCCTCTTGCGTCTCTTCCCTCCCACCCTCCCTATCCCACCCCTCCAGGTGGTCACAAAGCACCGAGCTAATCTCCCTGTGCTATGCGGCTGCTTCCCACTAGCTATCTACCTTATGTTTGTTAATGTATATATGTCCATGCCTCTCTCTCGCTTTGTCACGGCTCACCCTTCCCCCTCCCCATATCCTCATCCATTCTCTAGTAGGTCTGTGTCTTTATTCCTGTCTTACTCCTAGGTTCTTCATGACATTTCTTTTTTCTTAAATTCCATATATATGTGTTAGCATACAGTATTTGTCTTTCTCTTTCTGACTTACTTCACTCTGTATGACACACTCTAGGTCTATCCACCTCATTACAAATAGCTCAATTTTGTTTCTTTTCATGGCTGAGTAATATTCCATTGTATATATGTGCAACATCTTCTTTATCCATTCATCCGATGATGGACACTTAGGTTGTTTCCATCTCTGGGCTATTGTAAATAGAGCTGCAGTGAACATTGTGGTACATGACTCTTTTTGAATTATGGTTTTCTCAGGGTGTATGCCCAGTAGCGGGATTGCTGGGTCATATGGTAGTTCTATTTGTAGTTTTTTAAGGAACCTCCATACTGTTCTCCATAGTGGCTGTAACCAATTCACATTCCCACCAGCAGTGCAAGAGTGTTCGCTTTCCTCCACACCCTCACCAGCATTTATTGTTTCTAGATTTTTTGATGATGGCCATTGTGACTGGTGTGAGATGATATCTCATTGTAGTTTTGATTTGCACTTCTCTAATGATTAATGATGTTGAGCATTCTTTCATGTGTTTGTTGGCAGTCTGTATATCTTCTTTGGAGAAATGTCTATTTAGGTCTTCTGCCCATTTTTGGATTGGGTTGTTTGTTTTTTTGTAATTGAGCTGCATGAGCTGCTTATAAATTTTGGAGATTAATCCTTTGTCAGTTGCTTCATTTGCAAGTATTTTCTCCCGTTCTGAGGGTTGTCTTTTGGTCTTGTTTATGGTTTCCTTTCTGTCCAAAGCTTTGAAGTTTTATTAGGTCCCATTTGTTTATTTTTGTTTTTATTTCCATTTCTCTAGGAGGTGGGTCAAAAAGGATCTTGCTGTGATTTATGTCATAGAGTGTTCTGCCTATGTTTTCCTCTAAGAGTTTGATAGTGTCTGGCCTTACATTTAGGTCTTTAATCCATTTTGAGCTTATTTTTGTGTATGGTGTTAGGGAGTGATCTAATCTCATACTTTTACATGTACCTGTCCAGTTTTCCCAGCACCACTTATTGAAGAGGCTGTCCTTTCTCCACTGTACATTCCTGCCTCCTTTATCAAAGATAAGGTGACCATATGTGCGTGGGTTTATCTCTGGGCTTTCTATCCTGTTCCATTGAACTATCTTTCTGTTTTTGTGCCAGTACCATACTGTCTTGATTACTGTAGCTTTGTAGTATAGTCCGAAGTCAGGGAGCCTGATTCCTCCAGCTCCGTTTTTTGTTCTCAAGATTGCTTTGGCTATTCAGGGTCTTTTGTGTTTCCATACAAATTGTGAAATTTTTTGTTTTCGTTCTGTGAAAAATGCCAGTGGTAGTCTGATAGGGATTGCATTGAATCTGTAGATTGCTTTGGGTAGTATACTCATTTTCATAATGTTGATTCTTCCAATCCAAGAACATGGTATATCTCTCCATCTATTTGTATCATCTTTAATTTCTTTCATCAGCATCTTATACTTTTCTGCATACAGGTCTTTTGTCTCCTTAGGTAGGTTTATTCCTAGATATTTTATTCTTTTTGTTGCAGTGGTAAATGGGAGTGTTTTCTTGATTTCACTTTCAGATTTTTCATCATTAGTTTATAGGAATGCCAGAGATTTCTGTGCATTAATTTTGTATCCTGCTACTTTACCAAATTCATTGATTAGCTCTAGTAGTTTTCTGGTAGCATCTTTAGGATTCTCTATGTATGGTATCATGTCGTCTGCAAACAGAGACAGCTTTACTTCTTTTCCGATTTGGATTCCTTTTATTTCCTTTTTTCTCTGATTGCTGTGGCTAAAACTTCCAAAACTATGTTGAATAATAGTGGTGAGAGTGGGCAACTTTGTCTTGTTCCTGATCTTAGTGGAAATGGTTTCAGTTTTTCACCCTTGAGGACAATGTTGGCTGTGGGTTTGTCATATATGGCCTTTATTATGTTGAGGTAAGTTCCCTCTATGCCTACTTTCTGCAGGGTTTTTATCATAAATGGGTGTTGAATTTTGTCGAAAGCTTTCTCTGCATCTATTGAGATGATCATATGGTTTTTCTCCTTCAATTTGTTAATATGGTGTATCATGTTGATTGATTTGTGTATATTGAAGAATCCTTGCATTCCTGGAATAAACCCCACTTGATCATGGTGTATGATCCTTTTAATGTGCTGTTGGATTCTGTTGCTAGTATTTTGTTGAGGATTTTTGCGTCTATGTTCATCAGTGATATTGGCCTGTAGTTTTCTTTCTTTGTGACATCCTTGTCTGGTTTTGGTATCAAGGTGATGGTGGCCTCATAGAATGAGTTTGGGAGTGTTCCTCCCTCTGCTATATTTTGGAAGAGTTTGAGAAGAATCGGTGTTAGCTCTTCTGTAAATGTTTGATAGAATTCCCCTGTGAAGCCATCTGGTCCTGGGCTTTTGTTTGTTGGATGATTTTTAATCACAGTTTCAATTTCAGTGCTTGTGATTGGTCTTAGCATTCTTTATATGGGGCATCATTTTAAAGGACAGTAAACGTCATGTGGGAAGGGGAAGTATGTCTCCATGTGCAGAGCGGAATCTGTTTACTATGTAGGTAGAGCCCCCTCAGGCAGGCAATAAATCTGTGGCCTTGCATCAGACTGTGCTAGAAATGCAAACCTTCACTTGGACCATTTGGTGCCTCTGATATGCAAATAAGGATGCTAGAACCTACTTTTTTTTCTCTGAGAACTCAAGTGTTCATATTCACCAGTGGCTCTCTTGGTTTCCCCATAACAGGTTACTGTTTTGCAGCTCTACTGCCATAATAAGTTATTGGAAGGGAGAAGGGCTTGTGAGCATGTTTCCAGATCACCATGAACCCCGGGTTCTGAATTTTATGCCTTAAGTGGATTAAGGATTTTTCTTTACTATTATTTGAATAACTTAAGAGAAATGATAACCAAAATGAATTAGAATATTGATGTAAACAGATTATACCTGTATCAAAATGGTCATATGAAAATCTATGTACAAATTTTTTTTTTAGTTTTTTTAAATTTATTTATTTATTTATTTTGAGGGCTGCATTGGGTCTTCATTGCTGCGCGTGGGCTTTCTCTAGTTGCAGTGAGAGGGGGCTACTCTTCCTTGCAGTGCACGGGCTTCTCATTGTGGTGGCTTCTCTTGTTGCGAAGCACGGGCTCTAGGTGCACGGGCTTCAGTAGTTGTGGCTCACCGGCTCTAGAGCGCAGGCTCGGTAGTTGTGGTGCACAGGCTTAGTTGCTCCACGGCATATGGGATCTTCCCAGCCCAGGGCTCGAACCCGTGTCCCCTGCATTGGCAGGTGGATCCTTAACCACTGTGCCACCAGGGAAGCCCTATGTACAGATTTTAAAATGTTGCACTTGCTCACTATGAAAAATAGTTTTCCAATAGAAAAATTTTGAGGGCAATTTGGAAAGTAGCTTTGAAATTAGAAACCATCCTGCTTTCTTATTTCTCACTTAAAAGAAGTTTAACATTTTATTTCCTGATTTTTGATTCAACGTTGCTAGATATAATGGCTTGCAGATATAAGTCCTAAAGTCAGTTGTCTACCAGGGAATGTCACATTAGTCCCCTGTGTTGTGCAGAAAGTGGTAAGGCCTATGGTTGGCTGGAAACTAGACATGTGCCACTGTCTTCTCACAGAACAGTTCTGAGGAAACATTACTCAGTAAAATGATGCTCTTTTAATCCTCAACAATCTCCCCTTTGTGTTTGACTTTATTTACAGATAGCCTTGGATACCAGTTACTGGACTATCATTAATCATGTCTTCGTCTGGGGCAGCATTGCCACTTATTTCTCCATTTTATTTACCATGCACAGTAATGGCCTCTTTGGCATCTTCCCAAGGCAGTTTCCGTTTGTTGGTAAGTGAGTCCCGCTATTTGCTGGGGCCTAGTGTCAAGTTGTCATTTATTTGTCTTTGTAATTTATTTTCTTTGGTGGGATTAGGGATGACCAATAATTCTGTCTCTAGGAATTGATTGAGCCAGACATCTGAGGGCTTACAGGCTTGAAGTGAGCTCCAAAAGATTAGGTTTTGCTGTCCCTACTAGATGCAGAATCACTGAGATAGCTGCTTACAGGTTCCTAACAGCCCAGATGCAGTAGACTGTCCCTTTCCAAATAACAGGCATAGCACATATAGATCAGGGATACCTGAAAACCTGTGAAGTTCATGTATGATAGAGGGAAGAGAAAGAAATGCCAGGCTTTCCCTTTTATGCCACATTATCACTGACATTTCTGCCTAAGTTTACCTGTGGAACTTATTTGCATTTAGAAAAGAAATGTATAATTTAGAGCCTTTTAAAAATTGCCGGACATAGTCCATGAGTGGCACCAAGAATAGTCTCTGTAGTTAGACAGCCAGTGTTCAAGTGTCATCTCTGCCACTTATAAGCTGTGTGACCTTAGGCAAGTTTCTTTTCCTTTTCATGCCTTAATGTCTTCAGTTCTAAACTTGGGGATGTTAATAGTTCCTACTTTTATAGCAAATTGGTGAGGGTTAAATGATACAATGCATATGAAATGCTTAGCATGTAGCCTGGTACATAATACTTTTTTAGTAAATGTTAGCCTTGATGATGATGAAGATGGTGATTAAAGCAAACGTGGCTTGATTACTGGTTGGGGACTTCGAACAGCAGATAGGTAGCAAAAGACTTCCTAAAATCCCTTAAACCCCTGAGATTCTATGATTCTACAAAGAGTATATATCTGGTCTATCTTTGGAGTATACTATCATTGCACTCCACATTTCAACATGATTCCCAGCAAGGGCCACTGAGCTTTACACAGTGGGGCTATTAATAGACTTTTAAAGAAGTTTTGAAAGCTCTAGTGTGTGTGAAATAAGTTGGTAACAGTGATGTTTCTGAGTTCATCCCAGCAAACTGTGGAAAAGAGAGATACATAGTGACAAGCTACTTGAGCTCGATTAGGCAAGACAGATTTGCATCCACTAGTTGGGAAATCCAGTCTAGAAAAATAATTCTTAGAAGACTGATTCATGTAGAAAGCAAAATAAGAGCGATTATAGGGTTATACATTTCCAAAGGCACCTGAAATTGCAATTCCATTTAAATGCATGTATATGCTTAAGAGTGTTGTATTCAAGTTTTTCCTTCCTCTGTGTGTACATGGAAATCTTTAAATTGTACCTCTCTTACTTAACATGTAATGTTAATCCTTTATTTATCAAAAGGTTCCAACCATGTATAAACATGATGGTTGTGAATAAGAATAAACACATTAGGAAAAAGAGAGCCATTTAAACTACTTTTAAGTTTTTTCTTTTCTTTTTGGTTGCCAAATCTGAAAGTTCAGTGCATTAACCAGAAGACTTCCAGTCCTAAGACAGCATTCGAACATGCATAATGAGACTGGAATGCCTCAACTGGAGAAAGTAGTTTGTGTGGGGACCACTGTCTAAGCACATGCCATTCCAGGAATTAATTACTGGGTTCCAATGAGACTTTTCAAAACTTAAATCAACATTGAGGTTTAAGAAAATTTTTTTTTCCTTAGTAGCCAGAAGCAAGCAGGAGTGTGGTTTTAAAGTGATGCTTGTTTTTCCAGCCATGCCTGGGGGTACTGAGCTTCAGGGAGTTCAAAAAGACATTTAATTTACTGAGTCAAGTTTGTTTCTGCCCAGGCAAGTGGAATCAAGTGCTCTTTGGTAGGCAGAGTCTATCCTCCTAAGACAGAAAATGCAGACATTCCAATAAGGAGCCAAGCATCACACCCAAAGCCCATTAAAATTGTGTTAACTATAGCATTGGGAGTGGAAACCTGGATAATTGGAGGTATCATATGCCTAGAAAACCAACAGGAACAACAGTTCGTAAGTAGGGTTGACATCTTCCGTATAGTTTGTCTGTCTGCCTTACTGACCCTTATTGCTTTGTTTAAATGAACATCCCAGTATACGAGGTGTGAGTATAAAATAAGAAAACTGGCTCCAGGCTTGGAAATGAGTTTCACTACTCTATTGAACTAGAATATTGAATGGCTGAATCAGTGGTTTTCCAGTGTGGAGAATGCTCTTTTCACAAACCCAAGAGCATCTCTGATCTCCTTGGAACCTTGAGTACTTCATAACCGAGTGAAGGTATGAGATAGAGAGATTGGTAAGTCCCTCTGAGGCAGGTTTTTGGGGGCTGTTGCCTGAATTTAAAAGGTTGACCCTGCAGTAGACACAGCTCACCTTTTATGACATAGCCAGTTGAGAAGACCAGTATTTGCGATTGTACCTGAATCCAGAACATACATTGTGTAGTTTTGTTTGAATCCATAAGGGTAAATGTGCCTTTAAAAATAATGACTGCTTTGTAGTTGAGGGATTTTGAGGCTGGATGGGAGAATTCTGCTTCATGAGTGAAGCTGGACTGAGCCTGGATCAGAGATTGGTTGGCTCTGGCTGGCAGTCCCCTAGTGATCAGGCCGTGAAGCAGTTCCCAAGGGTGATCTTACCATTCTTGCACTCTTATCACCACTGAGCATATGATATACTGGGGAAGATACCCAGTGGTTCTCCTAGGTAGTCCAAAAGTCCCTTTCAAAAAAGACCTTATGGGAATAGACAAAGAACCAATTAATTCAATAATTCAGTTCTATTTATAATCACAGTGTTCATTTTTCTTTAATAATAGGAAATGCACGACATTCCTTGACCCAGAAGTGCATCTGGCTTGTTATTCTCTTAACGACAGTGGCTTCAGTTATGCCTGTGGTGGCATTCAGATTTTTGAAGGTGGATTTATTCCCAACCCTGAGTGATCAGGTATGTTGTAATGCTGCTGGGTACTTGAGAGGTTGGTTCTTTGCTCTTGGAATCATGTCCTCTGCCTGATTAGAAGTCCAGAGAAGAGCTAATGAACTTCCCATCAGCAGCACCTACAGGTGCACGGCATCACATCACAGTAGCTGGAACTGCCCACAACTGAACATACTAGCCTTGGGAGTGCCAATGAAGATAACTGTCTACACTAAATGTGGGTGGGGAGTCGTAAATTACAAGTTAGATTGGATATTTTTAAAAGTTGACTTTTAAAAAACAAGCTTGCTGGCAGCATTTTGGACATTTGCTCCAAGGCAAAGGCAAGCTAGAGGGAAAGTTACTGACTTGGGGAAAGTAAAGGGTACGGTAAAAGAGAGACAAGCAAAGTATTAGGTGAAGGGGCTCTAAATTTCTGTAGAAATATAGTAGCAGATTGTTAAACATGGGAGAGAAGTTACTTTCTGAACAGATTAAGAAAGGGAACAGCAACATGATAGCTGGATTGGAAAACATAAAGTTAGAAGAAAAACAGAAAGAACAGATTCTAGAAATACCTAAGTCAAGGGATTGACAGAACATATTTCAGTATTTTATGGAAGGAGGAGTATAAGCAACACAATGTCAAATTAGGTCAGGACCCAGATAGATGAGGAAAGGAGAAAGAGGAGATGCATTTGTAGCTATGTCTTGAGAAGGGGGAAATATGGAGGGGGTGAGTGACCAGGCTGATGATGCTGAGAAGAACTGAGGTAGAAATTCCCTTATCATGAAATCCTTCATGTTCTGGGGCCAAAGTACCAAGAGATTCCTTCTGAAATGATTCGTGGATTCCCCTGTTATGTTTGTCCTTTCCCTTTGGCTCTGTGAGCTCATTCTGATGTCAACTCAGAAAATGATGGATGAGCTGAAGGAAGATGATGCTCATTTCTTCCTATGTTTAGACACATCATGATTTTCTGCTTAATGGCTTTCTCCCGACATGAAAGTCAAAAGCCAAGCAATCGATCAGCTGACCTAAAGAACAAGGTGCTGAGCACCAAACCTTGGCTCTCTTCCTCCTCAGCGTTATAGGGAAATGAAAGAAATGCTAGAAACCCACCCAAACAATGTTGAGCTCTTCAAAAGACCACAAAAACCCCCCAAAGAAATCAAAACACTGAAAATCCCATGGTACTTTGACCTACCACAAGAGTTTGAAATTTTGTGGCTCTCATTTTCTAAATTTTCTCTTAGTCCAGTTACTAATGACTACTGGATCCTGAGAACCTTTAAAAGAGAGAGGAAAGACTTATTTGGGGCATATGGGTCTGTAAATTTTTATACTGACTGTATTTGGCTGGTGCACGTTAGAAAATGTACAAAAGTATGTTCCTGTTCACTTAAGGTGGATGTATTAGATGGGGACAATAATGAAATTTGTCTTAACACTTCTTCATGGTCTTAATAGTCTCTCAGTAGAGATAAAAACTAACCAGTATCCAGTGTAATCTTTTGGGTAGAAAATTGCTTGGCTTTTCGGTGAAAAACTTGATTTTGCAGTGAAGTTGAGTACTTGGTTATCATTGATGTTGTTTTTACAGAAAAGGCTTTCACTTCACAAAGTGGCCCACTGTGTGGAGTCTATATCATCTGGATGCTTCATCTCACTCTGGGTCTCCTTTGTCTCCAGATCCGCCAGTGGCAGAAGGCTCAAAAGAAGGCAAGACCCCTGCGTAGGCGAAAGCCTCAGACTCGGAGATCAAGCTCGAGAAGATCTGGATATGCTTTTGCTCACCAAGAGGGCTATGGAGAGCTTATCACATCTGGAAAAAATATGCGAGCTAAAAATCCACCCCCGACATCAGGGTTGGAAAAGACACTGTATAATAGCACTAGCTGGATTGAAAATTTATGTAAGAAAACCACAGACACAGTGAGCAGCTTTAGCCAGGATAAAACAGTGAAACTGTGAGTCAAGATGAATTTGAACCACACAGTTATCTTTTTACTTCGGCTGGAGCTGAAATTAGCTGGCTCCAGAGTTTAAGATCAGGGGTTAGGGGTGGGGCAGATGGCCTCGCTTAACCTAAATCTGTGTCAGACAGTGGCCAGTGCCATCCAATAGAGATGTGCGCTACTGAAAACCAGGTCAGAGGTCACTGTCCAATTCATGAGTTGGTGGACAAAACCCTCACAATACCAGCACAAGGGTTTTTTTTATCAACCTAGATACCAATCGATCTGTACTTTAGAATCTTATTTATGGAGAAACACTTGTAAATCTGCATATACAGAGAATGGGTCTTCAGGTGAATAAAAGGGTGCATTCACAAGGTATATATCCCAGCTGAAAAGCATCTTTGTGACAGATTAACGCTTATATGTAAGATCAGCCATTCCCAAGATACACTTTTAAGATTTAAAAGGTACACATTGTACACTAAGGTGCTTCCAGACTTATAGCAGCTTGTCACTGTCCGGTCTTGATCCCTACCTGTGTGTTCAGCCAGGACAACAAATCACCTTCATGCCTGAAAAGCAGAAAAACATGTTGGTATTCCACATTTTTCTACTAGAGACAAAGTAGACTGAACATCTTTACAGTAGACCAGGCTGACAATTTGGTCAAATTTATTCAAAAAATTCTCAGGGACATGTTCATGAAATGTCAAAGAGAGACTCTGGAAAGTATTCTAAATACTTTTCAATGACTTTTATAACAACTTCAGTAGTTATTTTCTCTGCCTCATCTAGAGCTATTAATGGACTCAGCAAAGCACTGGAATTTCACACTTTGATGATACTATTCCATGTAATGTATGTGCAAATATTTTCAACATTTCCAGTTTTTAAAAGTTCAGATTTGAAACCAAACAAATTAATAAACAGTCTTTTTAATTACTTATTTAAATATGCAGGTTTAGGTCATTCAGAGTTAGTTGGTTTTGATATTCAGCTGAGAGTTTTTGGAGATGTTCCAGTCCAAATTTGAGTCCATATGTGAGTCATCAGTATAGTATCTGTAAAGGAATTCAAGCATATTTGTGTTCAAACTCCAGTTCTGTCACTCCTTACCTCTGTAAGCTTGGGCAGGTAATGTGCTTCCTCTGAGACTCAGTTTCTTCCTCTGTAAAATGAGGATATACTACCTACCTCATGTGGTTGTTCGAGGATTGTCAAAGCACAAATTCTTAAATCATTGAAAACATAATTCTCATGTGAATAGATGATGAGTTAAGTGCGATTTAACTCAATCAGAATACAAGAGCAAATGTGAAGAACTGGAATTTAAGTAATCAGTGGAAAAGGCATTGATGAAATGAGATTGCAAAGTAAGATCTAAAACTGGTTAGTATTCTAAAGGGAAATAACCTTGGAGGTATTTTTATATAGTAACTGTAACCTTGGAGGTAAATTTCTCTATCAGAAAACAAAAATAAATGATCATGCCTTATCAATTTTCTATAAATCATACTTCAACTTTACAGAATCCTTAATCTGGTCTTTATTGCATTATTAGTCAAAGTTATATTTCCCAAAAGAGTCAGATGGCCCTTGGGTGGGCTTGATGGATAATGGGCTAGCATGATATTATGGCTCACACAATCCTTTTTTTTTGGCCTTAATTTCCAAGTCTGGGATAACCTTTCCTGAATGGGATCAAATGAGATATATATAAAAGAGCCTAATAAATACAGTGGTTTAATCATAGTTAATGCTTTTAGATATTCCCTGTTCTCCTACGTGCCTGCATAGACTTAACTAGATGTTAGTTTTCAGTGTCTAATTTGTCATTAGTTTCACTGCGTTGTAACATTTTTGAAAGATTTGCAAACTTTTACTAAATATTTTGGCACTTGTGGTGTTGGATGTTTAGTCTCTTTATTGGAAACTCATTGGGGAGAGTTTTTGTTCCACTGATCAACTGATTTTTTTTTTCTTCTCCTTTACATGCCTAGGGAAAATGTACATCATTCTTAGGATCAGAGTCAAGAATAAAATGAACCAATTTGACCTATGTTTAAGGGATGGGAAAGATTAGGAATGGTCCACGTTTGCAAATTCAGTTCAAATTAAATAAGGCTGTTTATAAACAGATAATGTGGATAGCTGTGAGAGAAACACATTTATCAGTTTACTTTGGCCCCATGAGATCCAAATGAACTCACATACCCATTGCGAGGTCATTCAGGTGCCAGGGATTATTTTGAGCCTGAAGATAAAAAAGCCTGAGGGGTGACGGTGATGCACTGGGGAATAGTAAAATTTTAGATTTACATAAATATTATCAGATTATTTGGAAAGAAAAAAATTCTGTATTCAGGACTAAAGTTGATAACTATGTGTTTTTAAAGTCTCTGTCCAAGTTTTGAGCTCTTACAGGCAATTACAAATTGTGTTTCCCAGAGGAGGGATCAAGGTGGCAGAGAAGGAGATGTGGAGCTCACCTCGCCATACAAACACATCCAAAAAAAATCTATGTATGGGACAATTCTTAAGGAAAACTAACTGGAAACTGGCAGAAGAACTCTTATACCATAGCTGCAGGAAAGATCTTCACGTAACAAGGTAGGACAGAAAAAAGGCATAGGGTAGGGACCCCCACCCCTGAGAGGAATCTGAAAGGAAAAGTTCTGCATTGGTGGACCCTCACCTGGGGGAGCGAGCAGGTCGAGCCACAATCTGGGTGTCCCAGTCCTCGGGAACAGCACAGAGCAGACAAGCCCTGTTGGCTACTGGGAGAACTGCTGGGATAGACGGAAGGGCTGGAGAAGCCAGGCTCTACTCCAAGGAGTGTGCGTGTGCTGTCTCACCAACAATCATGACAGAGGGAGACTTGCACTGGCAGCTGTCACCTCACTGCACTCCCCAATCTGAATGGGGCAAACACCCACTCCTGCTCACTCCATACCATAGATTGGCATGAGATCTGGGCCAACCAGCCCCGGGAAAATACTTGGGATAGCTACACAGAGACAGACTGGGGTCTGGGGTGTGACCCAGTTAGGGTGGTGGTGGTCATTGTCAGTGCGTGCTTGGGCGGAGCTGCAGGAGCATGCCACAGTTAGTCTCCCAGCCCAGTGAGTGCTCCAGCTCTACCCACTCCACACTGCAGCTTAGCACTGGATCTGGGGTAGACAGGTCCTATGAGATGTCTGCCACAGAGGCAGCCCAGATCTCTGGCAGCAGCTCAGCCACCTCAATTCCTGTAGTCACAAAGCCCCAACCCCAGTCCTAGACTAGTGAATGCTCTGGCCCAGCCACTCCACAGCCTTGCACTAGATCTAGGACCAACACAACAGGGGAAGGGATGTGACCTTAGGCTGCATCCAGGTGGAGCTTCAGAGGCCTACACAGGCAGCACATCGATCCTCTGTGAATGCATGGGCTTCACTTTCTTTAGCAATCACCTCCTTTGGGTCAGGGCATGCACTCGGGGAACGGAGCCTGATTGAGCCTGAATATCAGGGTTTCTACTCTAACTACAGGGGACCAGACCTTACCCCTGACAAGACGGCGACAGCCATGGACAGAGAGGAAGTCCCACCTTACACCCTGCAGACTTTAGACCCAACACCAACCACACCCCCAAGGGGAAAACAGCCAGCACCCTAAGGAAAGATGTGCCTCGTGTCCATATCAAAACCAACCCTCTCACCAAAGATATTACATATACAGAGTCTACACAGGGATGCTCCCACATAAAAACACCCTTCAAGCCCACAAAAGGTAACAGTTCCTCCTAAATTCATAGAGACACAGAAAGATAAAATGAAAATGCAGAAACTACTCCCAATAAAAAGAGCAAGAGAAATCCCCTGAAAGAAAAAAATAATGAAACAGAGCTCACCAGTCTACCAGATCCTCAGTTCAAAAGGTGGTAATAAAAATGCTAACTGAATTAAGAAAGATTATTGATAGAAATGCAGATCATTGCAACAAGGAACTAGAAACTATAAAGATGAACCATCAGAAAGGGATAATTCAATTTCTGAGATAAAAAGCAATCTAGAAGCAATGGATAGCTGAGTAAATGACACAGAAGAACAAATAAGTGATCTGAAAGACAGAATAATGGAAATCACCCAGTCAGAACAGCAGACAGAAAGACAAATAAATGAAAGCAACATATGCTATCTATGGGATAATGTAAAATGTGCCAACCTACGCATAACAGGTGTTCCAGAAAGAGAAGAGAGAGATGGGTATCAAAAATATATCTGAAGAAATTATGGCTGAAACTTCCCAAATCTAAAAAAGGGAACAGATATCCTGGTACAGGAAGCGCAGGGGGTCCCAAACAAGATGAATCCAAACAGACCCATGCCAAGACATATCATAATTAATATGGCAAAAGTTAGAGATAAAGAGAAGATTCTAAAGGCAGCAAGTGACAGTCATTTACAAGGGACCCCCCCCCCCATAAGGCTATTAGTTGATTTCTCTGCAGAAACTTTGCAGGCTAGAAGGGAGTGACACAATGTAGTCAAAGTCCTGAAAGGGAAAAAGTTGCAACCTAGGATATTCTATCCAGCAACATTATTATTTAGAATAGAAAGAGAGATAAAGGATATGTCAAACAAGCAAAAACTAAAAGAATTCAGAATACTAAACCTACCCTAAAAGAAATATTGAAGGGTCTTCTCTAAATAGAAAAGAATCAAGAATTTATAGGAAAGGGAAATCCCAATATGAAAGTCAAATATATAATAAGGACTGAAGATCACTTAAATAAGCCAGTACATAGATTAAAAGAGAAACAAAAATTGTAAAAGGGATTATAACTAAAATAAACAGTAAAAGTAAAAGCATGAAGATGTAAACTAGGACATCAAAAACACAAAATATGTGGGAGAGGAGTTAAAAAATAGATCTTTTAGAATGTATTTGAATTTAAATGATTATCAGTTTAAAGCAACTAAATATAGTTATGGGTCAACATAATGAGCCTCATGGTAACCACAAATCAAAAAACTACAGTAGATTCACAAAAGCCAGAAAGAAAGGAACTCAAGTATACCATAAAAGAAAATCATCAAACCCAAACAGGAAAATCAAAAAGAAGAAATGAACCAAAAACCAAAAAAAAAAAAAAAAAAAAAAAGCTGGAAAACAAGGAATAAAATGGCAGTAAGTACATATCTATCAACAATTACTTTAAATGTCAATGCAAAAATTGTTCCAATTAAAAGACATAGAGTGGCTGACTGGATTAAAAAACAAGACTGTTCAATATGTAGCCTACAAGAGATTCACGTCAGAGTGAAAGACACACAGCCTGAAAGTTAGAGGATGGAAAAGATACTTCATGCCAATGGAAACAACGAGAAAGTGGGGGTAACAATACTCATATCAGACAAAATAGACTTTAAAAAAGGCTATAAAGAAAGACAAGGAAGAGCATTATATACGATAAAAGGATCAATACAAGAAGATAATATTAAACTTGTTAACATATATGCACCCAATAGTGGAGCACCTAAATATATAAAGCAAATACTAAGGGACATGAAGGGAGAAATTGACAATAATATAATAAGAGTAGGAGACTGTAGCAGCCCACTGATATCAATAGACAGATGACCCAGACAGAAAATCAATAAGGCAACCGAGGCCCTAAATGATACAATAGACTGGTTGGACTTAATTGATATTTGTAGGACACTACATCCAAAAAACCCAGAACACATATTCTTTTCAAGCGCACATGGAACATTTTCCAGGATAAACCACATTCCAGGTCACAAAACGAGGCTCAACAAATTTAAGGGGATAGAAATTATTTCAAGTAACTGTTCTGATCACAACAGTATAAACATAGAAATCAACGACAGAAAGAAAAATGGGAAAAGAACAAACACATGGAGACTAAACAACATGCTAATAAAAAACCAGTGGGTCAAAGATGAAATCAAAGCAGAAATCAGAAAATACCTCAAGACAAAAGAAAATGAAAACACAACTTTACAAAATCTATGGGAGGCAGCAGAAGCAGTTCTAAGAGCGAAGTTCATAGTGATACAGGCCTCCATCAAAAAACAAGAAAAGTCTCAAATAAACAAGGTAACCTGCCACCTAAAAGAATTAGGAAAAGTACAAAAAAAGCCCATAGTCAGCAGGATGAAGGAAATAATAAAGATTGGAAAGGAAATAAGTAAAATAAAATAAAAATGACAAAAGAGCAATGAAAGCAAGAGCCAGTATTTTGAAAATATAAACAAAATTGATGAACTTTTAGCCAGGCTCACCAAGAAGAAAAGAGAGGATCCAAATAAACAAAATAAGAAATGACAGAGGAGCAATAACCAATACTACCAAAATACAAAAAAATCACAAGAGAATACTATGAACAGTTATATGCCAAATAAATTGGATAATCTAGAAGAAATGGACAAATTTCTAGAAACATACAGCCTGCTAAGAGTGATTCAAGAAGAAACAGATAATTTGAACACACCAATCACTAGAAGTGAAGTAGATCTGTAATAAACAAACAAGCAAAAAAATATCTCCCTGCAAACAAAAGTCCATGACTGGAGGGCTTCACTAGGGAATTCTACCAAACATAAAAAGAAGAACTTACACTGATCATTCTCAAACTATTCCAAATAATTGAAGGATTACTCCAAAATTCATTTCACAAGACCACCATTACCCTGATACTAAATCAAAAAAAGGCACTACAAAGAAAGAAAATTACATGTCAATATCTCTGTTCAATATAGATGCAAAAATCTTCAGCAACATATTAGCAAACAAAATCCACAATAGAAAAAAAATAATCATACACCAATTTGGATTCATTCCAGGGTCACAAGGATGGTTCAATATGTGCAAATCAATGTGATACACCACATTAACAAGAGGAAAGATAAAAACCATGTGATCATCTCAACAGACTCAGAAAAAGCATTTGACAAAATTCAACAGCCATTCAAGATAAAAACTCCCATCAAACTGGGAATAGAGGGAACATATCTCAACATAATAAAGGCCACTTACAACAAAACCACAACCAACATAATACTTCAATGGTGGTAAGCTGAAAGCCTTCCCTTAAATTCGGGAACAAGACAAGGATGCCCACTCTTATCACTTCTATTCAACACAGTATTGGAAGTCCTAGCCACAGTAATTAGACAAGAAAAAGAAATAAAAGGTACCCAAATTGGAAGGGAAGAGGTAAAACTGTACTATTTTCAGATGACATGATACTCTATATAGAGAACATCAAAGTCTCCACACAAAAAAATATTAGGACTAATACATGAATTCAGCAAGGTAGGAGCATACAATGTTAATATACAGAAATCTGTGGCATTTCTATACACTAACAACAAAGTAGCAGAAAGGGAAATTAAGGAAACAATCCCATTTATCATCACATCAAAAAAAAAACAAAACCTGGGAATAAACCTACCTAAGGAATCAAAAGACCTGTACTCCAAAAACGATAAGACACTGATGAAAAAGTAAAGATGACACAAACAAATGGAAAAGTATACCATCTCTTGGATTGCAAGAATCAGTACTGTGAAAATGACTACACTACCCAAGGCAATCTACAGATTCAATGCAATCCCTATCAAATTACTAATGGCATTTTTCACAGAACTACAAGAAATAATTTTAAAATTTGTATGGACACATAAAAGAACCCAACTAGCCAAAACGATCTTGGGAAAGAAGAACAGGGCTGGAGGAATCACAGTCCCTGACTTCAAACTATAATATAACACTATAGTAATCAAAACAATATGGTACTGGCACAAAACAGACATATAAATCAATGGGACAGGACAGAGTCCAGAAATAAACCCATACACTTAGGGTCAATTACTCTATGACAAAGGAGGCAAGAATATACAATGGAGAGAAAACAGCCTTTTCAATAAGTGGAGCTGGGGAAACTGGACAGCTACCTGTAAAAGAATGAAATTAAAACGTTCTCTAACACCGTGTACAAAATTAAACTCAAAATGGATTAAAGACCTAAATATAAGACTGGATATTATAAAACTCCTAGTGGAAAACATAGGCAGAACACTCTTTGACTTAAATTGTAGCAATATTTTTTTGAATCCATCTCTTAGAGTAAGGGAGATAAAAGCAAAAATAAATACATGGGACCTAATTAAACTTAAAAGCTTTTGCAGAGCAAAGGAAACCATTGACAAAAGAAAAGACAACCTAATGACTGGGAGAAAATATTTGCAAATGATATGACTAATAGGGGTTAATATCCAACTTTTATAAACAGCTCGTACAACTCTACATCAAAAAACAACTGATTAAACAATGGGCAGAAGAACTGAATAGACACTTTTTCAAAGAGGAAATGCAGATGGCCAAAAGGCACATGAAAAGATGCTCAAAATCACAAATTGTCAGGGAAAGGCAAATAAAAACCACAATGAGGGCTTCCCTGGTGGCGCAGTGGTTGAGAGTCCACCTGCCGATGCAGGGGACACGGGTTCATGCCCTGGTCCGGGAAGATCCCACATGCCGCGGAGCGGCTGGGCCCGTGAGCCATGGCCGCTGAGCCTGCACGTCCAGAGCCTGTGCTCCACAACAGGAGAGGCCACAACAGTGAGAGGCCCACATACTGCAAAAAAAAAAAAAAAAAAAAAAAAAAAAAAAAAACCCACAATGAGCTATCACCTCACACCTGTCAGAATGACTATCATCAAAAAGTCTACAAATAACAAATGTTGGTGAGGATGTGGAGAAAAAGGAACTCTTGTACACTGTTGGTAGGAATGTAAATTGATTCCACCACTGTGGAAAGCAGTATGGAGGTTTCTCAAAAAACTAAAAGCAGAACTACCATATGATCCAGCAATTCCACTCCTGGGCCTATATCCACAAAAACCAAAACACTAATTCAAAAAGATACACACACCCCAATGTTCATAGCAGCATTATTTACAATTGCCAATATATGGAAGCAACCTATGTGTCCATCAACAAATGAATGGATAAAGAAGATATGGTGTATATGTACAATAGAATATTACTCAACCATAAAAAAAATGAAAAGTTGCCATTTGTAGCAACATGGATGGACTTGGAGGCATTATGCTAAGTGAAATTAGTCAGACACAGAAAAACAAATGCTATATGATATCACTTACATGTGGAATCTAAAAAATACAACAAACTAGTGATTGTAACAAAAAAGAAGCATACTCACAAATACAGAGAACAAACTAGTGGTTACCAACAGGGAGAGGGTGGGAAGGAGCAATATAGGGGTGGCAGAATGGGACATACAAACTATTGGGTGTAAGAAAGGCTACAAACATGTATTGTACAACATAGGGAATATAGCCATTATTTTGTAATAACTGTAAGTGGATTATAACCTTTAAAATTGTACAAATTATATATATATATATATATATATATATATATATATATATATATATATATATAGAAACACAAAAGACCCAGAATTGTACAACCAACCCTGAGGAAAAAACAAAACTGGAGTTATAACCCTTTCAGACTTCACACTATACTACAAAGCTACAGTAACCAAAACAGGGTGATATTGGCACAAAAACAGATATATAAATCAATGAAACCAGATAGAAAGCCCAGAAAGAAATCCACACACTTATGGTCACTTAATCTACGACAAAGGAGGCAAGCATATACGTTGGAGAAGAGACAGTTTCTTCAAAAAGTGGTGCTGGGAACACTGGACAGCTACATGTAAATGAAATGAGAACATTCTCTAACACCATACAAAAAAACTCAAAATTTATTAAAGATCTAAACGTAAGGCTGGATACTATAAAACTTTTAGAGGAAAATATAGGCAGAACACTCTCTGACATAAATGACAGCAAGATCTTTTTGGATCCACTGCCTAAAGTAATGAAAATAAAAACAAGCAAAAAAAAAGGAAATTAATTAAACTTAAAAGCTTCTGTACAGCAAAGGAAACCATAAAACAAAATGAAAAGACAACCCACAGAATAGGAGAAAATATTGGCAAATGAAGCAACTGACATGGGATTAATCTCCAAAATATATAAACAGCTCATGCAGCTCAATAGCAAAAAAACAAACAACCCAATCGAAAAATAGGCAGAAGATCTAAATAGACATTTCTCCAGAGAAGACATACAGATGGCCAAGAGGCACATGAAAAGATGCTGAACATCACTAATTATTAGAGAAATGCAAATCAGAAATACAGTCAGAATGGCCATCACTGAAAAGTCTACAAAAAATAAATGCTGGAGAAGGTGTGGAGAAAAGGAACACTCCTACATTGTTTCTGGGAATGTAAATTGGTACAGCCACTATGGAGAAGAATATGAAGGTTCTTTAAAAAACTAAAAATAGAGCTACCATAAGATCCTGCAATCCCACTCTTGGGCATATATCTGGAAAAAAACCCTAATTTGAAAAGATACATGCACCTCAGTGCTCATTGCAACACTATTTATAATAACCAGGACATGGGAGCAACCTAAGTGTCCACTGACAGATGAACGGATACAGAAGATGTGGTATATAGGTATGTGTGCATACACACACACACACACACACAATAGAATATTACTCCGCCATAAAAAATAATGAAATAATGTCATTTGCAGAAACATGGATGGACCTAGTGAGATCCTAGTAAGTGAAGCAAGCCAGATAGAGAAACACAAATATCTTAAAATATCGCTTATATGTGGAATCAAAAAAAAAAAAAAAAAAGATACAAATGAACTTATTTACAAAGCAGAAATAAATCCACAGACAAACTTATGGTTACCAAAGGGGAAAGATGGGGGAAGGATAAAATAGGAGGTTAGGATTGACATGTACACACTACTATATGTAAAATAAATAACCAACAAGGACCTACTGTATAGCACAGGGAACTATACTCAATATTTTGTAATAACCTATAAGGGAAAAGAATCTGGAAAAGAATAGATATATATGTATATGTATAAGTAAATCACTTTGCTGTACACCTGAAACTGACACAACATTGTAAATCAACTCTACTTCAATAAAAACAAGCAAGAATTAACATATATACGACTTATACAACTCAACAGCAACAAACCAAACAACCCAATTTAAAAATACACAGAAGACCTTAATAGACATTTCTTCAAATAAGACATACAGATGGCCAACAGACACACGAAAAGATGCTCAACATTGTTAATCAGAGAAATGCAAATTAATACCTCAATGAGATATAACCTCATACCTGTCAGAATGGCAATCATCAAAAAGTCTACAAAGTCTGCAAATAACAAATGTTGGCAAGTATGTGGAAAAAAGGAAACTCTTGTACACTGTTGGAATGTGAATTGGTTCCACTGCTGTGAAAAACAGTATGGAGGTTCCTCAAAAAACTAAAATAGAACTACCCTAGAACTGAGCAGTTCTACTCCTGAGTATATATCAAAAAAAAGAACAAAAAAACCCCCAAATCCCCACTAATTCAAAAAGATAATGCACTCCAATGTTCATAGCAGTATTATTTACAATTGCCAAGATATGGGTGCAACCTGAGTGTCCAGCAACAGATGAATGGATAAAGAATATGTGGTATGTATATACAATAGAATATTATTCAGCCATAAAAGAATGAAATTTTGGCATTTGCAACAACATGGATGGACTTGGACTGTATTATGCTAAGTGAAATAAGCCAGAGAGAGAAACACAATGTTATACAACATCACTTATACATGGAATCTAAAAACTAAAACTAGCGAATATAACAAAAAAGAGACTCATATATAGAGAACAAACCAGTGGCTACCGGTGGGGAGAGGGAAAGGGGGTGGGGCAAGATAGGGTAGGGGATTTAGAGGTACTACTATGTATAAAATAAGTTACAAGGATATATGGTACAACACAGGGAGTATAGCCAATATTTTATAATAATTATCAATGGAGTATAACCTTTAAAATTGTGAATCACTATTACATAAACCTGAACTTTATAAAACATTGTAAATCAACCATACCTCAATAAAAGAAAAAAAAAATCTCAGTTTAAAATTTGGGGCCTTTTCTACTTGAAGGGTTCTGAACTCCAGCTTTTATACTGTCAGCACCAAAGACTACTAAAATGTCTGTTTAGCATTTTAGCCTCTTGCTAACAGCTTTTTGCTTTGAGTTTTGGTTTCTTAACTTACACACATATAGCTTAGAAGACATAAAAATGCACCAAAACAAAAACTGCATGCAGAAAGTCAGACTCACTTTTCTTTGGTTCCCTTTTCTCTGGGAACTTAACTCCTCGAGTCCTGGATGTATTGTTTCTCTGGCTCAGTGAGATTACCACAGCTCTAGGCCACCTTCTTCCATATTATCATGCCCCATGATTTGAATTGGTAAATGCCCTGGGAGAAAAAACAGGGTAAATTATGAGACTCTCTTAATGCATGCAGCTACTCTCTGAGACCTTGGCCCTTCAAGTTCTGGCTGCAGCAATCCTAATCCTGGGCATATATCCCCAAAATATGAAAACTCTAATTCAAAAAGGTACATGTACCTGAATGTTTATAGCAGCACTATTTACAATAGTCAAGACATGGAAGCAACCCAAGTGCCCATCAACAGACAATTGGCTTAAGAAGATGTGGTATACGTATACAATGGAATATTACTCAAACATAAAAAATGAAATATTGCCATTTGCAGAAACATGGATGGACCTAGTGAATATTATGCTTAGGGAAATAAGTCAGACAGAGGAAGATGAATACTATATGACATCACTTATATGTGTAACCTAAGAAATATTACAAATGAATGTATATACAAAACAGAAACAGACTCCCAGACATAGAAAACAAACTTGTGGTTACCAAAGGGGAGAGAGAGGGGCAGAGGGACAAATTAGGAGTATGAGATTAACAGATAAAAAATACTATATATATATAATATATAAGCAATGAGGATTTATGGTATAGCACAAGGAATTACACCCAATATTTTGTAATAACCTGTAATGGAATATAATCTGAAAAAAAAAAGAAATGAATATTCTATGCACCTGAAACTAACACAATATGGTAAATCAATATTTTTACTTCAATAAAAAAATGAAAAAAATGGAAAAAAGAACAAACTGTGTTTCCCATTTTAGATCTCCTGTCTCTCTCATCTGCCCTCAGGTATATATATCTATGATCAAAAGAAAGAAAAAGAGTGGTGAAGAAAGCAAGAGGGATAAAGAGAGAAAGAAAGGAATAGAGGAAGAATCAAGGAAGGGAGATAAGAGTTTCCAGATATATATCTCTTAAGGTGATACGGCTCCCTGCAAAATCAATTTAATTCCTCAAAGGAAAAACGATTAGACTGTATTTGAAAAGCAGATAACAAAACCTCCTCCATAGTCAATGTGAGATCAAGAAAATTTCATTAGTGACCTCTAGTAGTTTTCTGGTAGCATCTTTAGGATTTTCTATGTATAGTATCATGTCATCTGCAAAGTGACTGTTTTACTTCTTCTTTTCCAATTTGGATTCTTTTATTTCCTTTTCTTCTCTGATAGCTGTGGTTAGGACTTGCAAAACTATGTTGAATAAAAGTAGCGAGAGTGGACATCCTTGTCCTGTTCCTGATCTTAGAGAAAATGATTTCAGGTTTTAACTGTTGAGAATGATACTAGCTGGGGGTTTGTCATATATGGGCTTTATTATGTTGAGGTAGTTTCCCTCTATGCCCACTTTCTGGAGAGTTTTTATCATAAATGGGTATTAAATTTTGTCAAAAGCTTTTCTAGCATCTATTGAGATGATCATATGGTTTTTATTCTTCAGTTTGTTAATGTGGTGTATCACACTGACTGATTTGTGGATAGTGAATAATTCTTGCATCCTTGGTATAAATCCCACTTGATCATGGTGTATAATCCTTTTAATGTATTGGTGGATACAGTTTGCTAGTATTTTGTTGAGGACTTTTCTGTCTATGCTCATCAGGGATATTGGCCTGTAATTTTCTTTCTTTGTGGTATCTTTGTGTGGTTTTGGTGTCAGGGTGATGGTGGCCTCATAGAATGAGTTTGAGAGTTTTCCTTCCTCTGCAATTTTTTGGAAGAGTTTCAGAAGGATAGGTGTTAACTCTTCTCTAAATGTTTGATGAGGTTCGCCTGTGAAGCCATCTGGCCCTGGACTTTTGTTTGTTGGAAGTTCTTTAATCACAGTTTCAATTTCAGTACTTGTGATAGGTCTGTTCATATTTTCTATTTCTTCCTGGTTTAGTCTTGGAGGATTGTACCTTTCTAAGAATTTCTCCATTCCATGTTGTCCATTTTATTGGCATATAGTTGCTTGTAGTAGTCTCTTATGGTCCTTTGTATTTCTGTGGTATCCATTGTAATTCTTCTTTTTCATTTCTACTTTTATTGATTTGAGCCCTCTCCCTTTTTTTCTTGATGAGTCTGGCTAAAAGTTTGTCAATTTTGTGTATCTTTTCAAAGAACCAGCTTCTAGTTTCATTGAGCTTTCTACTGTTTTCTTCATCTCTATTTCATTTATTTCTGCTCTGATCTTCATGATTTTTTTTCCTCCTACTAATTTTGGGTTTTGTTTGTTCTTCTTTCTCTAGTTGCTTTAGGTGTAAGGTTAGGTTTTTTATTTGAGCTTTTTCTTGTTTCCTGAGGTAAGCTTGTAGTGCTATAAACTTCCCTCTTAGAACTGCTTTTGCCATGTCCATACGTTTTGGATTGTCATGTTTTCATTGTAATTTGTTTCTAGGTATTATTTCTTCAGTGATCCATTAGTTGTTTAGTAGCATACTGTTTAGTCTCTACGTGTTTGTGTTTTTTTTACAGTTTTTTTCTTGTAGTTGATTTCTAATCTCATAGTGCTGTGGTCAGAAAATGTGCTTGATATGACTTCAATTTTCATAAATTTACCTAGGTGTGCTTTATGACTCAGCACGTGATCTATCCTTGAGAATGTTCCATGTGTACTTGAGAAGAACGTGTATTCTGCTGCTTTTGGATGGAATGTCCTATAAATATCAATTAAGTCCATCTGGTCTAATGTTTCATTTCAGGCCTGTTTTTCCTTATTGATTTTCTGTCTGGATGATCTGTCCATTGATGTAAGCGTGGTGTTAAAGTCCCCCACTATTATTGTCAATTTTCTTCTCCGTTTATGGCTCTTAGCATTTGCCTTATATATTGACGTGCTCCTATGTTGGGTGCATGTATATTTACAATTGTTATATCTTCTTCTTGGATTGATTCCTTGATCATTATGTAGTGTCCTTCTTTGTCTCTTGTAACAGTCTTTATTTTAAAGTCTATCAATGAATTCAGTAAAGTTGCACGATAAAACATTAAGACACAGAAATCTCTTGCATTCCTACACACTAAAAACAAAAGATAAGAAAAGAGAAATTAAGGAAACAATAACATTTGCCATCACATCCAAAAGAATAAAATACCTAGGAATAAACCTATCTAAGGAGACAAAAGACCTGTACTCTGGTACAGGTAAGACACTAATGAAAGAAATCGAAGGTGACACTAATGGAAAGATATACCATGTTCTTTGATTTGGAAGAATCAATATTGTCAAAACGACTATAATACCCAAGGCAATCTACCATTTCAATGCAATCCCTATCAAATTACCAATGACATTTTTCACAGAAGTAGAACAAAAAATTTTTAAAGTTGTATGGAAACACAAAAGACTCCAAATAGCCAAAGCAATCCTGAGAAAGAAAAATGGAGCTGGAGGAATCAGGCTCTCAGACATCACACAATATGAGAAAGCTACAGTAATCAAAACAGTATGGTACTGGCACAAAAAATAAATATAGATCAATGGATAGAAAGCTCAGAAATAAACCCATACACCTATGGTCAATTAATCTATGACAAAGGAGGCAAGAATATACAATGGAGAAAAGACAGTCTCTTCAATAAGTTGTGCAGGTAAAGCTGGACAGCTACATGTAAAAGAATGAAATTAGAACATTCTCTATCACCATACACAAAAATAAAATGGATTAAAGACCTAAATGCAAGACTGGATACTATAAAACTCACAGAAGCAAACATAGGGAGAACACTCTCTGACATAAATGACAGCAAGATATTTTTTAACCCACCTCCTAGAGTAATGAAAACAAAAATTAAAAAATGGGACCTAATTAAACTTGAAAGCTTTTGCACAGCAAAGGAAACCATAAACAAGATGAAAAGACAACCCACAGAATGGGAGAAAATAGTTGCAAATGATGCAACTGACAAGGGAGTAATCTCCAAAATATATAAACAGCTTATACAGCTCCATATCAAAAAAACAAACAACCCAATCAAAAAAATGGGCAGAAGATCTAAATAGACATTTCTCCAGAGAAGACATACAGACGGCCAAAAGGCACATGAAAAGATGCTGAACATCACTAATCATTAGAGAAATGCAAATCAGAGATACAATGAGGTATCACCTCACTCCAGTCAGAATCGCCATCACTGAAAAATCTACAAAAAATAAATGCTGGAGAAGGTGTGGAGAAAAAGGAGCACTCCTACATTGTTTCTGGGAATGTAAATTGGTACAGCCACTATGGAGAAGAGTATGGAGGTTCTTTAAAAAACTAAAAATAGAGCTACCATATGATCCTGCAATCCCACTCCTGGGAATATATCTGAAGAACAAACAACCATAATTTGAAAAGGTACATGCACCCCAGTGTTCACTGGAGCACTATTTATAATAGCCAAGACATGGAAGCAACCTAAGTGTCAGTCGACAGATGAATGGATAAAAAAGATGTGATATATATATATATATATATATATATATATATATATATATATATATATATATACACATACATACACACAATGGAATATGACTCAGCCATAAAAAAGAATTGAATAATGCCATTTGCAGCAAGATGAATGGACCTGGAGATTATATACTAGGTGAAATAAGACAGAGAAAGACAAATATCATATATCATTTACATGTGGAATCTAAAAAACGATACAAATGAACTTATTTACAGAACAGAAACACACTCACAAACTTTGAAAACAAACTTATGGTCACCAAAGGGGAAAGGTGGGCTTGGGAGGGATAAATCCGAAGTTTCGGATTAACATACACACACTATTATATATAAAACAGATAGTCAATAAGGACATACTGTATAGCACAGGGAACTCTACTCAATATTCTGTAATAACCTATATGGAAAAAGAATCTGAAAAAGAATGGATATTTGTATAACTAAATCACTTTGCTGTATACCAGAAATTAACACAACATTGGTAATCAATGATACAAAATAAAAATTATATTTAAAAAATTCATTGGAAATGGGGGCCACAAGCTCTGGCTTCTTGTGGCAGTGATGCTGCTGATTTGTGTGGGGCGGGGCATGCCATCCAACTTCCCCAGACCTTAGTGTCCATCCATCAACGGAGAAATCGGTCCACATGGTCTCAAAGATCGTTTCTTATTCACCCATTCTCTGAGCTATTTTTGCCAGTATTGCCTGCTATGCATCTGCAATTGTTTTTGATTGGAAGGAGGGAGGGAGGGAGAGAGGGAGGGAGAAAGAGAGAGGGGGAAGAGAGAGAGAATGAGAGAGAGAGAGAGAGAGAGAGAGAGAGAGAGGGAGGGAGGAAGGGAGGGAGGGAGGGAGGGAGGGAGGGAAAGAGATCAGATCGGATGCTCTCTTGAGGGCAGGACTTGGCTTTTCTGCCAGCTTCTATTTCTCTAGAACAGTCTCTTGTGTCCTTCTATCTCCAGGTCTTTCTCAGCCTCACCACACAGGTGCTAAACCCTATAGAAGTTCTTTTGTCTGGGTCAGTTGAACCAATTTCTTACTAGTGATTCATTAAGATCTTGTATCTTCTTCCCTGTCTGCCCTTTAAAATATCAAAAGTATAAAGAAATAAAAGTAAGATATTCATGCCCAGTAAAAAGAGGCCACTTTAGGGCTTCTCTGGTGGCGCAGTGGTTGAGAGTCCGCCTGCCGATACAGGGGACGCGGGTTCGTGCCCCGGTCCGGGAAGATCCCACGTGCCGCGGAGCGGCTGGGCCCGTGAGCCATGGCCGCTGAACCTGCGCGTCCGGAGCCTGTGCTCCGCAACGGGAGAGGCCACAACAGTGAGAGGCCCGTGTACCGCAAAAAAAAAAAAAAAAAAAAAGAGGCCGCTTTAAAATTCTCTCTACCTGTCCCTGGGCTTAGAGGACATTCTTTGGGTCCCAGCTTCTTCAGGATTCCAGTTGAAACAACAGAGCTTGAGCTATTTCCTTCATAGTTATTTAGAACTTTTCAGTTTATGTATTCTTTGAGCCTTACAACAACCCTGTGAGGTGGGCAGAATGTTCATGTTGAACCCACTTTTAGGAAGAGGAAACTCAGGCACAGAGAGGTTAAGCACTTTGTCCAATATCACACAGGAAGTAAAAGAGCTAGAACTCACTGAGATGTGACACCAAATCTGCAGCTTCTTACCTGCAACGACTCATTCTACACCAAGCTCTCCTCATAGATCTGGGATTTCTAAATAGTCCATCCTCCTTCTAAAACAGTCATTCTACTTCTTAAGGATACAGATTCAGGGAAGGAGTGAAAACAAATGTTAAAGTGCTGGGAAATTTGTGTCTCAGGTGGTCTCTTTCCCTCTCAATGCAAGTTAGCAAGATCTCCTCCTTTCCTTCCTTTCCCTTATGCATTTCATGAAGTTAGATAGGGGTGGAGTACAGACAAGGGAAATAAACATGCCTCACACTATTTTTTTTAATTACTAGAAAATGCAACAAATCAGAATTGCTTTACTTCTGATTTTTATGGTTAGAAATTGTATTACTCTGTTCGTGTGTGCACAAAATGCCTCGAGACTGATATGATCTAATTATCTCAGTTAAGTAACTCAGAATTACTATTTCACATTAAAAAAATTAGACACAAAGTTTAACAGTGGAAGAAGCCAGAAATGATTATGCCTTCTGGACTGTAATGGGTTTTTGCGGGTCAGGGATCAGATAATCATGTGAGGCCACAATTTTACAATTTTTACATTAACATCTGGTATTAAATGTCTGCAGTGTGCTCTACTGCGTCACATTTCATTCCTCGGTGAGAAATCATAAACTTTTGCAATTCTCTAGGCTAAGCGTTTTGCCGAACTGCCTGGAAGCCGGAACTAAATGACCCATGTGTTTCAAAATGCTCATTGCAAAAGATGTGGAGGACCTGGCTGGGCTGATCTGTAGGACTGGAGCTATGAATTAACCAAGAAAGAGGCCTATCTGTCCTCGCGTTTCAAAAGTTCCTGGCAGATCCATTCCTGTAACTGGTGCCGAATGCAAATCAGCTTGGAGCTGCGTACGTAAATGTCCAGAGTTCAAGAAGTAATAATGATGAGTTGGCCAGAAATCTCTGGCTATCTAAATTTGGATTCCCGTAAGGTTTATAAGGGCAAGTTTAAGTTTTTAATAAACTGCAGCCCTGGGTTTATTTTTAAAAAATGTTATTGGACCAGGTTACATAGTAAGATGGTGGTTAACTTACTTTGGAAGATAAAGTAATGACCGAGGAGAAATGTAGTCGTTTCATCCTTGTCACAAATGTTCCTATGCTCCCTGTCTTCTTAAATGTGAGCAGAGAGTAGGGTGTTTCTTTGATGGTTGACGATTTTACTTATGGTCCCCTTTCTGACTCTCTCCTCAGTGTGCAGCACTATATAAATATATAAGTACAAAGTGATGCACAGTGATTGGACAGAAATTACATTGACTCTAGCATATCCTTGGAAAGGTTTTGAATAAAATTCCTGTTACTTTCTTGAGATGATGACATTTTTATTAAGCGATGATTGAAAAAGAACTAATTTGGGATCATACTTAGGTGATTGGAAAAGATATTAAAATTATTATCCGTCAGTTCAGCAAGGACACTGACCAATAAGAATGGACAGGGCCATTAATGACTGATGCTGCCTTACTGTTAATGGAGGCTGGCATTCAGCCCTGTTCTGATCACATTCTAAGTCACATGAGAAAACAATACCTATTTTTCTTTATAATGTACCTACTTGGTCTGAACTAGATGAAAACAAGATTTCTAAGCTAAGTAATCCATAGATAATATAGGGCAGGTCAAAATATTGCTTTGCTATATCAGCTAATAGTTTGTTTTCTAAAGCTATAAAACCATGTGTTTGAACAATAGGAATAGTTTCTAACTGTACAACATTAATAACAAAATATCCTGAGGTATTGTGAATGATTTCTTATCTGTATGAATTTCTGACATTATTGATCAAATATTTTTATAAATAAAAATTTTATAAATAATTATAGTTCAGGAGTTTGGTGGTTTAGATTTTCAGTGGTAGAAAAGATCACTGGAAGTACCTCTGTGATTGACAGGACTTTGCCAAAGGTTGACACATAGTTTACGTCTAGTAGACATTTCATCATCTCAAATGAAATGTGCTAAAACACTTAGCACTACTGGGCTAAGCACTGAGTGTGGGAGATGAGGGCACTAGATAAATAAGAAAGTTTCTCTTACCTGACCTTGGGGAGGTTCTAATCTGGAATCTTTCCACTGTACATTATACATATCATAGTTCATTGACTCTTAATATGCCATCATTTCAAAGATGCACCATTCATTTATAGACTACTTGAAAACAAACAAAAGAATGCCAGTTAGAGTTGTAAAGATGCCACTGCATGTAAGATTTATTTCTAATTTCAGAGATATTGAAATATGACATAAGTAAGTACTAAACTCTAGGAAGTTGAAGAATGGCTGGTGAAAAAATACTGCATATGGTGACTACCTTTTAAAAGATGTTTAAAGAGGATAATAGTTTTAGTAGTTATTAGGGGATAGAAAATATTTTTAAGAAAAAAGAAAAGAAACACAATGATCTCTTTTGCAGCCAAGGGACAGGGAGAGCCTAGAGAGGCAGGAACAAGGAGCGTTCTCTCAAAGGAACACTTCAGAGGGTTTCTTCACAGAGCATTCATAATGCCAAGAACAACGAGAGCACTGCTACAATTAACCCAGGCAGATGCACTTCCCGCCCCCCACTCCGCCCTGCAGCCCACAGAGAAGATAAAAAACCTCCAGGGCAGCTACGGGGTCTGCCGAGTGCTGAGAAAGCATCTCAGGTTCTTAAAACCCTGCTGTGTGGAGTCTCTGGGATTTAACTGGTATCATTCTGGCATGTTAACCTGATTAATTTACCTGTGTCTTATTTTCTGCTGTAGCATCCTCACAAAAAGAATGAGAAAGTTACATATTGATGGATTAATTTATTAATTTCATAGAGGCAAGTAGATGGTGTGGTGATTGTGAGTCAGGGCTCTGGGATCCGTAGCCTGGGTTTAGCTCCACATCCTCAGGCAATTTCCTTAACCATCACTTCAAGCTTCACTTGTCTTACACATCTGACTGGAATAGTAATCTTACCTACCTGTATGGCTTTTGTGAGGATTAGACGAAACAATGCTTATTGCAAAACCACTTGTCCTAGTGTCTGGCTTATATGAAAAGCTAAATAAATACAAATGAATAACTAAAAACTGTCCAGGTCATCAGAAGAGCAACCACATGTTTGCACTCCAGAGGGCTGTATTTCGCTTTCCCAGGAAGAGATTTACCAGCACTTTGTTTTGAAATTTTTGGCTCAGGGAGCCTAGATACAGCTGGATTGTTGGAGAGACGGAGGGACTTTGAGGGTTTAAGGAGAGGCCCCAGTAACTGAATGCTGGAAAGATCGATCTGCATTTCTCAAACTTGGGACATGAAGGGGTTGTGCATTCTATTCGATGGCAGAGATCCTAATCCCACTTGCCTCCCAAAACCCCAAGAGGTGGCAGGTAGTGATGCCTGGGGTGTGCTCAGCAAGTACCAAGGCCTTCGGAGCAATGGTCCATGTTCCCCGTGGCCAGCTGAGAGCTGGGAGATCCAGACACCAACAGTGGTGACATGGGAGCCTTGGGAATAATAGCATCCATTAGGGACTAAGGACTAGGCCCTCTCCTGGTTCCTGGGACCAAGTAAGACCTGAGATTCTTATAGAAGCCAAGGGAATGGGGTGGGGAGACTAGAGGTTCAGAGCAAGTCTAATTGGATATAGAAAGATAAAAGAATGTGATACCTCATACATCTAATTTCTGTGAAGCAAACCCATACCCAGACTTGCTATTTTGTATAGTAGTCATCATCATCAGCCCATTCTGAGGAATTCTAATGTGAGGTACATGCATCCAGTCCAAGCTGCCTGCCAGGCTCTTGTGCTTTTTATCACCCCATGCTTACCCCCAACTCTGCCTCCTTTTAGCTACACTGCAGTGGTGTTCCTTAATCCATCCACCCATTAGGCTGAAATCAAGGATATTAGATCTAAACTCCCAAAGGCTATTCTCAATTACATACTCATTCTTATTTACTGCCACTTACCCTTTACATGGACTTTCTACCTGATCCTCCAGGCCTGGGGACTTTCTCCAAAATAGCATCATAGAGCAGCCAGAGGCATTTAGTTGACTTGCTGCTGGACGGGAGGGCCCACCGGAAAAAAGGGGGAAGAGGACGTGGAGAGTGCCTTCTCTGAGTCTTGGGTGGCTCCAAAGAGGAACTATGTTTGTCTGGATATCAGTGATGATTAAAACAGAGTGGTAAGGACTTCCCTGGTGGCGCAGTGCGTGAGAGTCTGCCTGCCGATGCAGGGGACACGGGTTCGTGCCCCGGTCCAGGAAGATCCCACATGCCGCGGAACGGCTGGGCCCGTGAGCCATGGCTCCTGAGCCTGCGCGTCCGGAGCCTGTGCTCCGCAATGGGAGAGGCCACAACAGTGAGAGGCCCGCGTACCCCAAAAACAAAAAACAAAGAACCAGCGTGGTAAGGTGGGTAGTTTTTCTTAAGCATCCTCCTTTACTCAGCCTGTACTCTTTTCACCACCTAATACCCCATCCAGGTTGCTCTTCATAGTCTGTCTCACTGTTCTTTCAGTTATCTGCTAAACACCTATAGAACTATTCCAGGTGACACTCCTGCATTCTAACAGGGGACAGTATACTTTCTACTTCATGCAGGGACCCCCTTCAGAACAAGCCTACAGGTGGCAATCAACCTCTGCTCAAATGTTCCCAGTGATGCAATGTTCATGAGCTCAAGGCAGCCAACCCCCTAACAGTGCAGCCCCCTTGTGAGGAAACAGCTCCTTCTCTCAACCTGAGATCTGGTTCCCCACAGTAACCACCCAGTGCCTGTTTCCGCCCTTGGAGAAGAGGCTGAATCAGTCTCTCTTCCTCATGACAGTACCTCAAATATTTGAAAACAGGTGTTCTCCCCTCTGGCCTCCTCTCTTCTCTGAGTTACATAGCAGGTTCTATTGACTGCCTGTAGTCTTTAAAGGGGACTGTAGTCTGATAATGGAAATTAGAATCATCTGTGATCTCTAAAAGGTTTTCATCTTCCCTGGGACCTTTGTCCAGATATGGAATGGAATATTTTGAGGCTGACAAAATATGGAAAAATAGAAACTAAGGAAAAGATAATGGTGGGAGAAGTATCCAAAGACTGGCAGACCGTCATCCACATAGTCAAGGTGGTTTCCCTAATACCAGTACTTAATGTGGAGTAGTCCTGTGTGTCCTTGGCATAAACAAGTTGATGAACAGGATCAAGATGGTGGAGTAAGAGGATGTGGAGCTCACCTTCCCCCCACAAACACATCAAAAATATATCAAAACATGTGGAACAATTCACATGAAAAACAAACTGGAAACTGGCAGAGGAACTTCTATACAAATAAACCTGTAAGAAAGATCTCCACATAAATGGGTAGGATGGAAAAAAGGCATAAAGTTGGAATCTCTACCTCTGGGAGGGATCTGAACAGAAGAATAATTCCACAAATGTGGACCCTCACCCTGAGGAGTGAGAAGGTCAAGCCAAAGACTGGGGCTCCCAGTCCTGGGGTCTATGTGGAGGAGACAAGCTCCCTCGGCTGTTGAGAGAACTGCTGGGACAGATAGAAGGGCTGGGGAAGCCTAGACTCTACCTGCGAAGAGTGTGTGAGTGCTGGCTTGCCAACAATCAGGGAGGAGAGAGCTTTGCACTGCTGGCTGCCGCTTCACCACGCTCCTGAATCCAAGCGGGGCGAACACCTTGGCCCTGCTCACTCTATACCATAATTTGGTGTGAGATCTGAGCTAGCCAGGCACTGGGAAAAGACTTGGTATAGCTACTCAGAGACAGTACGGGGGCCTGGAGTGACGTCCGGGTGGGAGAGCAGCAGCCATTGTCAATGATTGCTGGAGTGGCACTGGGAATCGGTGCACCATGTTGCCTGCTCCCATCCCCACTCCAGCCCAGCAAACGCCCTGGTCTTGATCACTTGATGCCACAACTTGACTTGAGGTCTGAGCCAGCCAGGCCTAGAGAGAAGACTTGGTCTAGCAGCTCAGGGACAGCCCAGGGAGCCTGGGGTGTGGGCTAGGTGGGGCAATGGTGGCTTGCTTGCTTCGGTGGTAGAGCAGGAGATTCCTTGACCTGCATGCCATGATCCATCTCACAACCTGTGAATGCTCTGACCCTGCCCACTCCACACCACAGCCTTCCACTAGATCTGAGATGAACACATAGGAGGAGGGACGTGACTGGACTGTGTTGCAGTTGAACAACAGATGCCTACACATCTGTGACTCTGTGAGTGCATGGGTCTCACTGGCCTCAGAGATCATCTCCTCTGGGGCAGGGCAGGCATTCAAGGGGAATGGAACCTGATCAAGCCCAATCCTCAGGGCTTCTACTCCAACACCTGGACAGCAGATCCAGCCCCTGACAGGGTGGCAACAGCTATGGAGCAAGAGAAAGTCCTGTCTCACACCCTGCACAGGCTTTAGATCCCCCAACACCAACCACACCCACTATCAAGGTGATAGTGGCCAACACACTCTGAGGAAAGACATGGTTGGTATCCACATCAAAACCAGCTCTCACATCTAAAACATTGATCACACACAGTGATGCTCCCACATGAAAACACTCCTTCAAGAGCACGATAGATAACTATTTCTCCTAAATTCATAGAGACAGAGAAAGTTAAGTAAAATTAAAAGGCAGGGGAAATAATCCCAATTAAGAGAACAAGAGAAATCCCCTGAAAGAATAAATAGTAAAACAGAGCTCACCAGTCTAACAGATCCCGAGTTCAAAAAGGTGGTAATAAAAATGCTAACTAAATTAAGAAAGATTATCAATAGAAACACAGATCACTGCAACAAGGAACTAGAAACTATCAGGATGAGCAAATCAAAAGAGATAATTCAGTTTCTGAGATAAAAAGCAATCAAGAAGCAATGTATAGCTGACTAAATGACACAGAAGAATGAATCAGTGATCTGGAAGACAGGATAATAGAAATCACCCAATCAGAACAGCAGACAAAAAGACAAATGAGGGCTTTCCTGGTGGCGCAGTGGTTGAGAGTCCGCCTGCTGATGCAGGGGACGCGGGTTCGTGCCCTGGTCTGGGAAGATCCCACATGCTGTGGAGCGGCTGGGCCCGTGAGCCATGGCCGCTGAGCCTGCGCGTCCAGAGCCTGTGCTCCACAACAGGAGAGGCTACAACCGTGAGAGGCCCACGTACCGCAAAAAAAAAAAAAAAAAAAAAAAAAAAAAAAAAGACAAATGAAAGAAAAAGTGAAAGCAAAATACAAGATCCATGGGTTAATATAAAACATGCCAACCTATGTATAACAGGGGATCCAGAAGGAGAAAAGAGAAAAGGGTATTGAAAATGTATTTGAAGAAATTATGTGCTTTTTGGCCATCTGTATGTCTTCTTTGGAGAAATGTCTATTTAGGTCTTCTGCCCATGTTTTGATTGTGTTGTTTGCTTTTTCAATATTGAGACATGTGAGCTGTTTTTTATATTTTGGAGACTAATCTCTTGTCAGTCGCTTCATTTGCAAATATTTTCTCCCATTCTGTGGGTTGTCTTTTCATTTTGTTTAGGATGTCCTTTGCTCTGCAAAAGCTTTTAAGTTTCATTAGGTCCCATTTGTTTATTTTTGTTTTTATTTTCATTACTCTAGGAGGTGGATCTTAAAAGATTGCTGCAATTTATGTCAAAGAGTGTTCTGCCTCTTTTCCTCTAAGAGTTCTGTAGTATCTGGTCTTACATTGGGGTCTTTAATTTATTTTGAGTTTATTTTTGTGTATTATGTTAGAGAATGTTCTAATTTCATTCTTTTATGTGTAGCTGTCCAGTTTTCCCAGCACCACTTATTGAAGAGACTATTTTTTCTCCATTGTACATTCTTGCCTCCTTTGTTGTAGATTAACTGACCATAGGTTAGTTAGTGTGGATTTATTTCTGGGCTTTCTATCCTGTTCCATTGATCTATATTTCTGTTTTTCTACCAGTACCATACTGTTTTGATTACTGTAGCTTTGTAGTATAGTTTGAAGTCAGGGAACTCGATTCCTCGAGCTCCATTTTTCTTTCTCAGGATTGCTTTGGCTACTCGGGGACTTTTGTGTTTCTATACAAATTTAAATTTTTTTATTCTAGCTCTGTGAAAAATGCCATTGGTAATTTGATAGGGATTGCATTGATCTTGGGTACTATAGTCATTTGGCAATATGGATTCTTCCAATCCAAGAACATGGTATGCCTTTCCATCTTTTTGTGTCATCTTCGATTTCTTTCATCTGCATCTTATAGTTTTCAAAGTACAGGTTGTTTTCCTCCTTAGGTAGGTTTCTTCCTAGGTATTTTATTCTTTCTGATGTGATGGTAAATGGGATTGTTTCCTTAGTTTCTCTTTCTGATCTTTTGTTGTTAGTGTATACAAATGCAAGGGATTTCTGTGTATTAATTTGTATCGTGCAACCTTACTGAATTCATTGATGATGTCTAGTAGTTTTCTCATAGCATCTTTAGGAGTTTCTATGTATAGTATCATGTCATCTGCAAACAGTGACAATTTTACTACTTCTTTTCCAATTTGTATTCCTTTTATTTCTTTTTCTTCTCTGATTGCCTTGGCTAGGACTTGCAAAACTATGTTGAATAAAAGTAGTGAGAGTGGACATCCTTGTCTTGTTCCTGACCATGGATGAAATGCTTTCAGCTTTTCACCATTGAGTATGTTAGCTGTGGGTTTGTCATAAATGATCTTTATTATGTTGAGGTAGGTTACCTCTATGCTGACTTTCTGGATAGTTTTTATCATAAATGGGTGTTGAATCTTGTCAAAAGGTTTTTCTTCATCAACTGAGATGATCGTATGGTTTTTATTCTTCAGTTTGTTAATATGGTGTATCACACTGATTGATTTGCAGATATTGAAAAGTCCTTGCATCCCTGGGGTAAATCCCACTTGATCATGGTGTATGATCCTTTAATGTATTGTTAGATTTGGTCTACTAGTATTTTGTTGAGGATTTTTTCATCTACATTCAACAGTGTTATTGAAAAGATGCTCACCATCGGTAATTATTAGAGAAATGCAAGTCAAAACTACAATGAGATATCACCTCATACCAGTCAGAATGGCCATCATCAAAAAGTCTACAAACAATAAATGCTGGAGAGGGTGTGGAGAAAAGGGAACCCTCCTAGATGGTTGGTGGGAATGTAAATTTGTGCAACTATTATGGAGAACAGTATGGAGGTTCCTTAAAAAACTAAAAATAGAAGTAACATATAATCCAGCAATCCTACTCCTGGACATATATCTGGAGAAAACCATAAATCAAAAAGATACATGCACACCAATGTTCGCTGAAGCATTGTTTATAATAGCCAAGACATGGAAGCAACCTAAATATCCATTGACAGAGGAATGGATAAGGAAGATATGGTACATACATACAATGCAATATTACTCAGCCATAAAAAGGAATGAAATAATGCCATTTGCAGCAATATGGATGGACCTAGAGATTATCATACTAAGTGAAGTAAGTCAGACAGAGAAAGATAACTGTCATATGATATCACTTATATGTGGAATCTAAAAAGATGATACAAATGAACTTATTTACAAAACAGAAACAGACTCACAGCCTTCAAAAACAAACTTATGGTTATCAAAGGGGAAATGTGGTGGGGAGGGATAAATTAGGAGTTTGGGATTAACATATATACACTACTATATATAAAAAGATAATCAACAAGGACCTACTCTATAGCACAGGGAACTCTACTCAAAATTCTGTATTAACCTATATCAGAAAAGAATCTGAAAAAGAATGGATATATGTATATGTAAAACTGAACCATTTTGCTGTACACCTGAAACCAACACAACATTGTAAATCAACTATACCCCAATATAAAATAAAAATTAAATTACAAAAAAGAAATTATGGCTGAAAACTTCCCAAACCTTAAAAAGGAAACACATATTCTGGTACAGGAAGCACAGGAGGTCTCAAACAAGATAAACCCAAACAGACTCGTGCCAAGACATATCATAATTAATATGGCAAAAGTTAGAAATAAAAAAGGATTATAAAGGCAGCAAGAGAAAAAGAGTCATTTATAAAGGAACACCCATAAGTCTATCAACTGATTTCTCTGCAGAAACTTTGCAGGTCAGGAGGGAGTGCCATGATATATCCAAAGCCCTGAAAGGGAAAACCCTGCAACATAGGATACCCTACCCAGCATGATAATAATTTAGAATAGAAGGAGAGATAAAGAATTTCTCAGACAAGCAAAAGGTAAAAGAATTCAGCAATACTAAGCCTACCCTAAAAGAAATATTGATGGGTCTTCTCTAAATAGAAAAGAACTAAGAATCTATAGGAAAGGGAAAACCACAATAGAAAAGACAGATATAAAGTAAGGATTGAAGATTACATAAATAAGCCAGTACACAGATTGAAAAACAAATAGAAAAAATTGTAAGAGTGATTATAACTACAGCAAGCAGTAGAAGTATAAGCATGAAGATATAAAACAGGACATCAAAAACATAAAATGTGGAGGAGAGGATTTAAAAAATAGATCTTTTAGAATGTGTTTGAACTTGAATGACTATCAATTTAAAGCAAGTAGATAAGCTATGGATCAACATACATGAACCCCATGGTAACCCAAATCAAAAACATACAATAGATTCACAAAAACCAAAAGAAAGGAACTGAAGCATGCTACAACAGAAAATCATCAAATCACAACAGAAAAAAAAAAAGAAGAAATGAGCAAAGAAAAACTACAAAAAACATTGGAAAACATGGAATAAAATGGCAATAAGTACATACCTATCAATAATTACTTTAAATGGCAATGGAATAAATGTTTTGATCAAAAGACATAGGGTGTCTGATTGGATTAAAAAAACCTGGAATAAGCTGCTGGTAAGAGACTCACTTCAGGGTAAAAGACATAGACTGAGAGTGATGATATGGAAAAACATATATCATGGAAATGGAAGCAATAAGAAAGCAGGGGTAGCAATACTCACATCAGACAAAATAGACTTTAAAACAAAGGCTCTAGCAAAAGACAAAAATGGGCATTATATTTTGATAAAGGGATCAATATAAGAGGAAGATATTACAATTGTTAACATATATGCACCCAATACATGAGCATCTCCATATAGAGAGCAAATACTAAGAGACACGAAGGGAGAAATTGATAATAATTCAGTAATAGTAGGAGACTTTAACACTCCACTGACATCAATAGACAGATCATCCAGACAGAAAATCTGGAAAAATTAGGGCAACAAAGGCCCTAAATGACACAATAGACAAGTTGGACTTAATTGATATCTACAGACCACTACATCCAAAAAAAGAAGAATACACATTCTTTTCAAGTGCACATTGAATGCCCTCTAGGTAGACCACATACTAGGACACAAAACAAGCCTCAACAAATTTAAGAGGACAGAAATTATTTCAAGCATCTCTTCTGATCACAAAGATATGAAACTAGAAATCAACCACCGAAAGAAAAACAAGAAAAGAAAAAACACATGGAGACTAAACAACAAGATACTAAAAATCCAATGGGTCATCAAAAAAATCAGAAAATACCTCAAGATGACAAAAGAAAATGAAAATATAACTTTACAAAATCTATAGGATGCAGCAAAAGCAGTTCTAAGTGGGAATTCATAGCGATACAGGCCTTCCTCAAGAAACAAGTCTGAAATAAACAACCTAACGTACCACCTAAAAGAATTAGAAAAAGAAGAACAAACAAAGACCAAGTCAGCAGAAGAAAGCAAATAATAAAGATCAGAGAGTAAATAGAGATAAAAAACAATAGAAAAGATCAATAAAACCAAGAGGTTTTGTTTTTAAGACAAACAAAATTAAACCTCTAGCAAGGCTCACCAAGAAGAAAAGAGAGAATATACAAATAAACAAAATTTAAAATAGAGGAGAAATGACAACTGATAGCACAGAAATACAAAAAAACACAAGAGAATACTATGAACAGTTATATGCTAAATAAATTGGACAATCTAGAGGAAATGGACAAATTTCTAGAAACATACATCCTGCCAAGAGTGATTCAGAAGAAACAGATAATTTGAACAGACCAATCACTAGAAGTGAAATAGAATCTGTAATTTTAAAAAACCTGCAAACAGAAGTCCAGGATTGGAGGGCTTCACTGGGGAATTCTACCAAATATATATAAAGAAGAACTTATACCTATCCTTTTAAAATTATTCTAAAAAATTCGAAGTGGAGGAAACACTCCCAAATTCATTCTACAAGGCCACCATTACCAAAAGCAGACCAAGGCACTACCAAAAAAGAAAATTACAAGCTAATATCTTTGATGAATATATGTGCAAAAATTCTCAACAAAATATTAGCAAACCAAATCCAAAAATACATAAAAAAGAACATACACCATGATCAAGTTGAATTCATTCCAAGGTTGCAAGGATGGTTCAACATATGCAAATCAACCAATGTGATACTCCACATTAATAAAAGTAAAGACAAAAACATGATTATCTCAATAGATTCAGAAAAAGCTTTGATAAAATTCAAGAACCATTCATGATAAAAACTCATCAAAGTGGATATAGAGGGAACATATCTCAGCATAATAAAGGCCATTTATGACAACTCACAGCCAACATAGTACTCAATCATGAAAAGCTAAAAGGCTTCCCACTAAATTCAGAAACAAAACAAGGAGGCTCACTCTTACCACTTCTATTCAACAAAGTTTTGGAAGTCCTCACTATAGCAATCAGATGAGAAAAAGAAATAAAAGACCTCTAAATTGGAAAGGAAGAGGTAAAACTGTCCTTATTTTCAGATGACATGATACTCTATATAGAGAACCCTAAAGTCTCTGCCCCAGAACTATTAGAACTAATAAATGAATTCAGCAATGTAGCAGGATGCAAGATTAATATACAGAAATCTCTTGCATTTCTATATACTAACAGCGAGATATCAGAAAGTAAAAAAAAAAAAAATCTCACTTAAAATTACGTCAAAAAAATACCTAGGAATGAACTTAACCAAGAAGGTGAAAGACCTTTACGCTGAAAACTATAAAACATTGGTAAAGGAAATTGAAGAGGATTCAAAGATATCCCAGTTCTCTGATTGAAAAATTAATATTGTTAAAATGGCCATACTACACAAGGCAATTACAAATTTAATGCAACTCTTATCAAAATACCCATGAGATTTTTCACAGAACTAGAATATATAATCCTAAAATTTCTATAAAACTACAAAGTATCCAGAATTTCCAAAGAACAAAGCTGGAAGTATAACACTTCCAGACTTTACATTATACTACAAAGCTATGGTAATCAAAATAGCATGGCTCAAAAAGATGTACATGGATAAATGGCACAGAATGGAGAGCACAGAAGTAAACCTACACACCTCTGGTCAATTCATCTATGACAAAGGAGGCAAGAATATACAATGGAGAAAAGACAGTCCCTTCAACAAGTGGTGTTGGGAAAGCTGGACAGCTACATGTACATCAGTGAAATTAAAACATTCCCTCACACCATACATAAAAATAAACTCAAAATGGTTTAAAGATCTAAATGTAAGATATGACACCATAAAACTCCTAGAAAGGAAAATAAGCAAAACATTCTTTGACATAAATTATAACAATAATTTCTTAGACCAGTCTCCCAAGGCAAAAGAAATAAAAGCAAAATTAAATAAATGGGACCTAATCAAACTTACAAGCTTTTGCATGGCAAAGGCAAACATCAACAAAACAAAAAGACAACCTACAGATTGGGAAAAATATTTTCAAATGGTTCTACCAACAGGGGTTAATATCTGAAATATACAAACAGCTCATACAACTCAATATTGAAAAACAAAGAACCCAATCAAGAAATGGGCAGAAGACCTAAATAGACATTTTTCCAAAGAAGACGTACAGATGGTCAACAGGCAAATGAAAAGATGTGTAACATCACTGATTATTATTGAAATGCAATTCAAAACCACAATGAGGTATCATCTCACATTGGTCAGAATGGCTATCATCAAAAAATCTACAAAATAAATACTGGAGAGGGTGTGGAGAAAAGGGAACCCTTGTACACTGTTGATGGGAATGTAAAATAGTGTAGCCACTATGGAAAACAGTATGGGGGTTCCTTAAAAAAACTAAAAATAGAGCTACCATAGGATCCAGGAACCCCATACCTGGGTATATATCTGAAAAAAACAAAACTCTAATTTGAAAAGATACTTGCACCCAATGTTCAGAGAAGCACTATTTACAAGATCCAAGACATGGAAACAACCCAAGGGCCCATCAACAGCTGATTGACTTAAGAAGATGTGGTATACATATACAATGGAATATTACGCAGCCATAAAAAAGGATGAAATATTGCCATTTGCAGCAACATGGATGGACCTATAGAATGAAGTCAAACAGAGAAAGACAAATATCATATGATATAACTTACATGTGGAATCTAAAAAATAACACAAATAAATGTATATACAAAACAGAAACACTCTCAGACATAGAAAATTAACTTACAGTTACCAAAGGTGAGAGGGAGTGGGAGACGGACATATTAGGAGTATGGGATTAACAGACCCAAACTACTATACATAAAATAGATAAGCAACAAGGACTTACTTTATAGCACAGGGAATTATACCCAATATCTTACAGTAACTTATAATGGAATATAATTTGAAAATAAATGTTGATGAACAAAATTCAATGACAAAACAAAATATGTTTCCATAGTAAAAGGAGGGACTTGAGGATCATGGAGAATTATGAAAGGGGAATAGCTGGGGAGAAAGCCATGGGACAGATTGAGGTTTGGGAAACAAGTGAAAGACTATCTACACTGCGGAGAGCATGGCTTCCTGGGAAAAGGAGGGGAGGAAGAAGGCAGGGCGTGGCTATCACTTAGAAAGTCCATCACCTGTGGGAATGTTTAGCTAAGACATTTACCTTCCCCATACCAGGAAAATGAGGATCATTGGACATTCCATGCAGGGTTGTGAGAATTATGTGAGAGAATGCTTATAATACAGCAGCTGAATTTTTTTTTAAATTTTAACATTTACTAAGTGCTGGGCATTGCGCTAAGCCTCACATGCATTATCTCATTCAATCCTCGCAACAACCCAGTGAGGTAGGTGTCCTTATTTTCAAGTGAGAGAACTGTCAGTAACTTGACCAGAGACATACAATGGAGGAGCTGGGAGCCTAACCCAAGGGGTCTAGTTCCCCTGTGGCCTGTACTCTTAACCCAGTGTCATCTCTCATAAACACTTAAGTCATGGATTCAATCTTTCTAGTTCCTGGTGGCTTAGTTTTTGGTCACAAGTGTGCACACTTCTCTTTAAAGCTCTCCACTTTATCTGATTCCCTGATATATCCAGTATTCAGTAATTCTTAGATTTTTAAGTTTGTTTTTCAACTTCCAACCTATGAGTTAATACAAGTAAGAAAAGAGAAGGTTATTTTCTGTTATTTTCTTTAAAAGTTACCTTATCTGCTTTCGTTTCTACAGGAGAAATTCAGCACCTTCCTTGAGCTAACACCAAGCATGTGCCAGTTTTCCATAAAGCTCTGCTTGGGGAGTTCTCCAGACACATATACTGGAATCAATCACAGTAAACTCTATATGCAGGTCACTTTTGCAGCTATAGATTTGTAAATTCTTCAGCATTCATACTACATTTTTTTAATAGCCATTAAAGTTTTCTTCAGCCAGGTCAGCCAGAAGAGATTGCTCCCAATTTTTGAATCTGCACCAGAGATCCAAAGAATTAAAATATTTGGTCACTTTTGTTACTAGCTTTCAGTTTTTGGTGCTGATCATTGCACACACACCTGCCATTTTCCGCCTCTTTCAAGATGCTAGAGTTTTGTTTTAAATGTGATCATAGGTGGTTCGAATGGATGCATAGTCTGTTAGAAAGTTGATTTTGACTCTGAATGTGCCTTTATCATATGGAGGACTGCCAAGAGTAAAATACCTATGCCATGCCAAGAAATCAGCCTCACTAACCCAGATATTACAAAAATGTTTGTTACAGCATTCCTTTACATTCCTTCATCTTGTTCCTGCTGGCCACCAGTTTTTGGCTGGCACTGCTGCCTTTTGCCTGCCTATTTCTTCACACAAACAAATCAGAAATATGGAACTGTTCAGCAAGTCACAAAGGTAAGTTATTTATGCTATGATTTCCCCCAGGTCCACTTTACTAAGGATGGCCCCCTCAACCCAGAACCCCAGTGCTCTTGTAACCAGATTATGTTGGTTAGAAGATAAGAAACACCTGCTAATCTCAGTGAAGTGTCTGTCCCCATCTCTGCTTTTACACCCCTTATAGATACCTCTAGAATCCCCTTATAGTTGTGCTGATTATATATTTATAAGCCTGTTTGTTCCTCTTGACAGAGAAGTCCTGTGGGAAAGTGTCCATGTCTTATTTGCCTTCGAATTTCCAGTGCATTTCCCAGTTCCTGGCAGATGACTTATTGTCACAATATTTGCTAAATAAATGAATGGACATGATTCAGACTTGCTGAAATAAAAATTCTGTTCTGCAGAAAGCAAAGCATTGACGTGGTCTTTCTGGCAACATTAGACTTGGAGGACACATTTCTCGTTTAACTACGGATGCATGAATACAGTGTATTGACCACATCCTGGGGATAAATTCTATAGTTTCATTGCGTTAATCATTCTTCTGGGTCAATATCTGGCATGGAGTAAATACCCACAGGAATTACTGAGCCCTTAAAAACACCTCATCAACTGAACCCCACGCATGGAAGATCTATTTTAAATTCACTGCGGTGTTTTGGGCTTTAGGCACTGTTTCTTATCTGACTAATAAAGTAGCTTTCCTTGGACTTGACTTTTTATATTTATGTTTTTCTCAGCCTTGGTTGCCTTTACTTGTTTCTATTTTATCTTTACTTGTTGTATCTATTCATATTGCAAACCACTTTGAGTCCTTTGGGAAATGAGTTTGGATATAATTAAATAAATAAAAAGATACTGCTATGTCATAGGTAGGTGACTGGGATTCAAATCAGAGACTTGGAAGGAGGCAGGTGGAAATTTTCTCTCTTCCACTGGTTCATTTCATGATCATAAGCAGGTCACTAAATTCACATTGCTCTTTGCTTCTGTTAGCTGATGTAGATAGTTGAAAATCATACCTTCATAAAGAGTGACTGGAAGGCTTTTTTTTTTTTTTTTTTTAAAGAACATGACTTAGTCATGGCCCTAAAAAGAACCAGTCATGCCTCCTCAGCAGTTCTTTCCAGTCCCAAAAGTGTTTTTAGCGTTCTGTTCTTCAGGTCCTTAGGGACAGGATGCCTCACGAGGACATTCTTGCTACTTCTTGGCAAATCAATTAATAAAGCAACAGGCTGTATATCTGGTATACAAAGGGAATACAGGAGAAGCACAAAACAGAGTTTAGACCCTCATGCGACTTCAGGTCAATATGGAACGGAGCTTGGCCCATGGCATATGACAGCAGTAGAAATAGTCCTGCACTTGGAATCAGAATAACTGGGTTCTGGGCTAGGCCATGGGATTTTGAGCATTTTACCTAATTTTTCAGACTTAATTCCCTTGCTTGTCAAATAGAGCTGATAGCAGAGCTACAGCCAGCATTAAGTAAGAGAATGAACATCAAAGAACTTTACAGCTTGCAGAGTAATATATCAGGAGTACATGTTATAATAAAGAAACAGTGTTTATATTTGATATAAAATGATGCATTTGAGAGAACTTTGGAGGCATACAGATTCATACGTCCTTACTAGCTATCTGGTTTGGGGCAACATACTTAACACCTATGAGTCTCAGTTTCTTAATCTGTACAATAGATATATTGATGCCCGCTTTGCAGAGCTCCTGGGAATATTGGTGGCAATGTATGGAAAGCATAAAGCAGAGTTGCTGGCACATAGTATACACTGAATAAATGGAAGCTTCCATTTCGCAATTACTACAGCATAACAATAGAAATCATATGTAATTTGGTGCTGAACTGTTTGCCTAAAGCCTGTGGGTAGTGTAGGAGTTCAGAGAAGAGGTATGCCAACTTCATTTGGGGTCTCGTTAAAAAGGCTTTATGGAAGAGGGGTGATTTGAGATTGGCCTGAAAGGGGGAGCAAGCTTTGCTTAGGTGGAATAAACAGTAGTGTTTACCTGGATTAGTCTCCTGGGCAAAAAGAGGTTAGCGCAGTCAGGATCACACTTGCATTCTTCTTGGACCATCTATAGCACCTCACATGTGAGCTTGGGTGTTATTTATATATTTGCCAGTGCAATCCTGAGCTCTCAATCCTATGCATGTCACCTGGAGAGCTTTTAAAAATACCCATGTTGGGGCCTCATGCCAGACACCCACTAAATAGGAATCTCAGGGTATGACTCCTGGGTATTACTGGTGTTTCTTCAAAGCCTCCCAGGCATTGACAACACGCATCCAGGTTGAGAACCATTGCTTTAAAGCATCAACTACACATGAGTAGATGTGTGTTCAATTGTTGAGATGGTTGTGTGGAATGGAATATGCCAGAAAGCACCCTGGACCGGGTTTAGGAGTTGCAGGTTCCAGCTGCAGCTCTGCCCTAACTGCTGGTCGAGTTCTTTGGCCTCTCTGGGCTTTGTGTCCTCATCTGCCAAACAGGGAGGCTGGACTCTGTGCCTCCTCAAGCCCTGACAGTCTATGATGCAGCCAAACAAGCACCGTTTAGTTTGGGGAAGCAGGTTTGGTGGTGGGACTGCGGAGGTCTCCTCTTGGTTTCCACATAAATGCACTTCTCTCTTCCCCATGCCAGCCCCACACAAAGGTGCATCAGAGGAGCTCACCGAGGACATCTGAAGACGGTTTTCCTCTTTTCCTGAGAAACACCATGACATTGTCCATTTGGGTTTGTTTTCTTTCTAATGAAGGAAATGTGCCCTCTTCATTGGAAACACCTTGTGGAAGGAGGCCTCTACCTGCAGCCTGGCCGCTGAGAGCCAGGCTTCCAGGTGCACCCCACCTGTCCCCACAGCCGAGACTGACACAGCCACAAATGCTTTCCATATGCAAACCTTTGTGAAGGGGACACAGTGCAGATTGGGCCCCAGTTACCGTTTCTGGCTGAGGTAACTTGAACCACATGCCTGGAGGGGAATCAAGGTGAGTATGGTTCCCCCACAGGCAAGAAGCAAGTGGCCCCTTCTGGTCTGCATCGTGGACCCTCTCCCATGGACCAGGTATTGCTCAAAACTATCAAGCAATCAGAAATTTCAGTCCTGAAAATTACCGTGCACTTGTACTAGGCACCTGATGCTCCTGAAAAGGCAGCCATCCATTTTCACCCTTAAAAAACAACAGAGGGGGCTGGGAATGAGAGGGAAGATAGTACACACATCAGGGATTTCATCTGGCATTGCAGCTTCTCAGTCTGAGCTTAGGGTCAGGGCTGGAGCACAGATGGGGCCTGTGCCCCAGTCTCTGAGCTCTTTCCTGAGTCCTGAAGTGAGTTTCAGAAAGCCATGCTTGGTGGAGCCGGGAGCCAAGCTGGCTCGCCTCATATTTGTGAGAGTTTTGAGGAGGGACATTTGGCCTGTTGGTGGGTGATGGCAACAGCCATTCTGACGATAGCATATCGTGCAAGGACAAAATCAGTAGCCCTAGCACCTCTAGAGAACCGTCCCTAACCATTCTGCCCTTCTAGTGATTTGCAAATATTTTCTGTTAGAGACCCAATTTGAGCTTCAGGTCTGCATGATGCTGGGGAATGAGCTCAGGCTCTGGAACCAGAGCATAGTCATATTCTTTTTATATCAGTTAATTGCTTCTACATCTCACCCTGCTCATTTAACATCCTTAGAACCTTGGCTTCCTCATCTGCATATGGGAAGAATAAGAACCACTGCAAGGGCTTTTGCAAGGATTAGCTTATATACGTAAATAGTTGAATGGGCTCTGAAGCCAGGCTGCTTGAGTTCAAACCCCTCTCTACCATATTCCAGCTCTGTGGCCTTGAGCAAGTTAATTATTCTCTCCCTGCCTTGGTTTTCTTACCTGCAAAATGGTGATGGTAATAATAGGACCTACTTCATGGGATTGTGGTGAGGATTAAATGAGTTAATACTTCTAAAGTTCCTGGAATAGTGACTGGTAGAGTAAGCACTCAATAACAGGAAGAGTGAACATTTATTGTGCATTGCAGCCCTCGACACAGTGGCTGGCATACCGGACATGCCCAAAGGCGGCTGGTTATTGTGACTACTAAGACTGTTATCCACCCAGCTGGGGGAAAGGACATCAGTCCTCACCTCTCATTTCCTCCCTGTTGACCTCCTGATATGATTCAGATGTGAGTCCCCTAAGGTGTCAGCCTGGCCCTGAGGAAAGAGAAGGAGGGGCTGTGGAGCCCAGTGAACAGAGCAGAGACATCAGGCTAGCAGCCCAGGCCCCAAGAGAAGCCCAGGCCCAGGATCAACTGATCTTTCCACAGGAAGAGCAGAAACCACAGCAGCCCTCACTTTCCCTGGGCTCTCACTGAGTCATGCTAAGTCACTCTTGGGTCTTGCTCCATGGAGAGAGATGTTTTTGCAGAAGCCAGAGCATGTGTGCCTACAGCCTCAGGATCGGTGCTCAGACCAGGATGCTCTGATGGGGCTGACTGGGGGCTGGGGGTTACAGGAGAGGGCTCTGGCTTCCAGGGGTCCTCCAAGCCCCTGTGGCAGCTGCAGAAGAGGCTGGGTACCTGCCTCAGCTAAGAATGTCCTCTTCTGGGGTCAGAAGGGGAGGAGAAAGTAGTCTCCAGTCAGCTCGTGAGCATAATTGCTATTCTCTAAAGTTAGTGCATGCTTTGTTCCTAGACAGAAATGACCTTAATGTGCATTTATTTATTCTATAAATACTGGCAGACCCACCATGTGGGTCTCAATCCTCAAAGAGGATTTCATGAAATCCTAAGTTACTACTATATAATAGTTTCAGTTTGTAATAAAAGTGGGTTCAAAGTCCGATGGGGGCAGAGTGGGCAGGGAACTCACACAAGCCTTCCCAGAAGAAAAGACGTTGGGGTTGAGCTGTTGAATCCCAGAAACAAACGTACCTGCGTTAAAATTCTATCTTTGCTGCTTTTACTCTGGGATCTTGGAGAAGGTTTCTTAAACTTTCTGAGCCTTAGTCTCTCCATCTGTAAAATTAAGACAATGGCACCATCTTAAAGGGCTTTGTGTGTGGATTGAGTGACATAACTCATATAGAGTAGTGTTCCAGGAACATAGGAAGTAATTTTCAAATGGTGGCCATTTTTAATCACTGAAAATCTGCATATGCCTAAAAATTCCATGTGGGTATTTTTTTCCCCTCAAGATTAAGGCATATTTGGAATTTGCTGTTCAAGTTGTTGTTTCATGGATGGTTGCATTTGAGCCTATAATCCTGCCGTCAGGACCACTGAAGACTGTCATGGTGGTCCAAGATCCATTGAAATTCCAAGTATTTAGGAGTGAGTTCAAGAGTCAGATTCCCAACACTCATATGGCCAAACAGAGTTAATGAGCAGGGCTTTCACTTATAAGCTCATGCATTGCCTCTTCTGCCCATATGACCTATCTTCTTACAGGAGGTCTTCTGGGGCCATCCATACAAGTTGACTGTATCTTAAAGTTAGGGAGGAGAGGAGAGAGAGATAGAATCTCTAAACAAGGCTCCAGGACGCCTAGAGTTCATAAGCTATATAATTCCTCCTATGGAAACCTCTATCCCCACGGTGGGCGAAGGATCTCCTATATGATGAATGACCCTTCTCCAAACTGTTCAGTAAGTGTATACTGACCATCAACTTGTGCCAGTCACATGAGTCACTTGTATCTGCCATCCTCTATCATTTCCATACAAAATGAGCAGAACTGTTCCAGTATCCCTAGGAGAACAGCGGAGTTCCCTAGAAGTATCTTTGATTCTTCTCTTGCTATCTTCCATCAGGGCCTTGTTTCACAGGGCCTTGTCTCCATTTCTATTTTTGGAGATCTCTTCCTCCCCTCTCATGGTCCAGACTGTACCACAAACATCTTTGAGAGGACTGATACTCACTGGCTAGCCAAAGAGAGGCTTGAAAGTGGGCTTGTGGGGGAGCCAAGACTAAGTGGGATTTACTCATCATTCATCTCCCCTTTATCCTCTAGGGTTATTTAACTTTGAGTTCTCTATTGGCATTTAGGGGTTTGTTTTATTATTTTATGTGCACTGTATTATTGTGATTCAGAGACTGATAAGTTTTTTCCATGATGAGTCCCCAAATAGAACACTCACTCTTTGTGGTCATGGGCCATGTCTTTTCATTTTTTCATGGTCCTGATTTCTTTCAAGGGTACCATCAAAGCAAGCTTCAAAAAGCAACTACCTAAAACAGGACTAAAACATATTTGAGACCCGCTGGGCTGTAATGACACCAAGAGAATGTAGTTGTAGTACAGGAACTTTCTGGATATTCCTGAAACGTTTATTATTCAAAGATGGCCTAGAAAAGATAGGATCAGGTCTAACCCTCATCTACCTCTTCACTCATCTCACATCACACTCTTCCTTGTTTTTTAATCTCAAGACTCATGGACTCTCAAGTACTTCAAAGACTACTTTGCACATTCTGTTCCCTTTGTCTAGAATGCTTCCCTCCTCCCTCTGTCCCCCACCCCCTGCTCACTTTTGCTAAGTTAATGCCCACTCAGTTTTGAAAAATTAACTCAGTTATCATTTTTTCTGAGCATCTCCCCTGATTTCCCTTACTAGGTAAAATCTTTATTTCTAACCTTCTTGCAGCATCTTTACCTCTCCTTCAGGGAACTTAATATCTAACACGTTTGTTGTGTAAATGACCAGTGCAAATATCAGCCTCCCTCTCCAGATGGTAAGCTCCATGAGGGCAAGACTTGTGTATATTTTTACTCATCAATTCATTCTTATTACCTAGTATAGAATAGGTATTCAATAACTCTTTTAAGCGAATGATTTGAAATGAATGTTTACATCTAAATCAGTCCACAATTATTTACTGAGCATCTACTATGGAAGAATGTGCTGAGCCTTACTGATGATAAAGAGAAAGGAAAATGCTATGAGCTATTAAGGTGCAACAGCAGAAATGATTTTGAGTGGTGGCAGAGTGGACTAAGGAACAGGACAAGAAAATACGGAAATTGAATGACATTATAAAGCAAGGTACACAGAATGAAATGGGCTTCATTCATAAGGGTGAGAGAATGCAGGTGGAGCTGGTGAGATGAACTGATGTGTTACAAGGTCAGCTTCATGGCACAGTTGAGTAAGATTTTCTGCATTAGTTATCTATTGCTGTGTAACAAATTACCCCCAAACTTAGTAGCTTAAACAACACTCATTATCTTATAGTTTCCATGGGCCTGGCCTAGTTGGGTCCTCCACTCTGGGTCTCTCACAAGGATGGGATTGTAATCTCACTTGAAGGCTTAATTGGAGAATATCCATTTCCAAGCTCACTCACATGGTTGTTGATGAGATTCAGTTCCTTGTGAACTATTGGACTGAGGCCCTTTGTTCTCCACTGGCTAATGGCCAGAGGCCTCCTTTGATTCTTTGCCTGTGGGTCTCTTCATACAGTAGTTTACAACAGGTCAGCTGGCTTCATCAGAGTAAATAGGTGAGAGGGCAAATGAGAGTACAAGTGAGGGAATGAGAGGAAGACAGAAATCACAGCATTTTATAATGTAATCTTTGAAGTGACATCTCATCATTTTTGCCATATTCTATGAGTTAGAAGCAAGTCCTCAGATCCAGACCATACTCAAGGTGAGGGAATTACACAGAAAGTGAAGACCATTGGAAAGGAGTGTTCCCAATATTGCCTACCACAGTCTATGATTGCTATGGCCAGCTAGAACTGGAAAGAAGAGCAAGATCATTATGTTTATATCTCAAGGGTTATGAATTGTGTTATGGCTAATAAGCACGCATAAAAGATGAGGTAACCTAGGAAAATGTGGCTCACACTCTTGCGCATTGTAGAGATTCAAGTGGAAGAAGTGCTGTGATAAAACATACTTTCTGTTTGAATCTGTCTTAGAAAGTCCCCCCGCCCCAGATAGAGGGAGCAAATTGTGATAAAGATGGAAAAAGATACAGAGAAGAAAGGCAGGATTTTGAGATAGGTGCACTCATCAAACTCATGCTCTGAGACCAGGGATAAGCCTTAGAACAAAGTCACTTCCCAGCCCTCACTAGATACTGCCACACTCCAACACTCACTATCTCTATTTTCCTTTCCCAGTTACTTTTGAGAGCTAAGAGGAGTGCAAATCACTTCAATGATCAAATGTGTATTTTGCTGCTACCCTGTTAAGATAATATTCCTGTTGTCATTAGGGACCTGTATTTGTTTTATTAACTCTCTACTGAACATGCGCTGATTAGGAACAGAAGACTGTAACCAAAGGGGTCAAGACTGAATAGTATCACCTAAAACAGACAGCAGAAAGCTCTTGGAAAAAAGCACAGCTGTTTCGATGACAATCTTTTCTACCTTGATTATTTTCTTGCTGTGGAAAAGAATTGCATGTGTAAATCTTTCTCCTCTGGCATGTTGTGGCTTCCCAGGGTTATCAGAGCTGTACCTGATTCAGATGAAATTGTGTGCACTGCAGTATGCAAGAGAGAATTGTAACCTGACATCAAAGGAGGAATTCAGAATGGTTATAGGAAAATTGTGTTTCCTCCAGTTGTCTGCCAGTTAATACACTGGCCCCGTCCAAAGGACATGGATTAAACTCTGGAAGATGAGCTTGGAGACGGGAGGCTGCAGTCTGGCTTCTGTGACAGGTGGGTAGCCTGCAGGTTTTGAGAAGTGAAGTAAGACCAAATTTATGGTTCACTTCACAAATAGTGGAGGATCGACTAGATCAAAGAGAGAAACAATCCGGAGGAGGATGCCTCCTAATTTCTGAGCCCAAAAAAATTCCATTTGTATTTTTTACAAGAATTGAAACAAATCAGGCTATGAACGCTGGTCCTCATCATAGAGCAGACCTGTGGGTCTCTCAGAATAGAACACACCAACCCCTGGGTTCTTTAGACATCCTGGATTCATTCAGACCTTTTGCCACTCTATTTCCTTACTGCAGTCCTTGGGGCTCTAAAGGACTAAGGCGTCATATGGGGAGAGTGGCTAGGAACACAATTTTTCACCGTATACCCACAATCTTGGCCAAGGTTGAGCATGAGGAGTGAGGGGAGAATTGAAAATAAATTCTGAGCTCTTTTTAGTAGTTTTTTTTCAATTATAGAAATATGAGCGAAGCAATTCTGAAATTATTTTAGATGTACTATAGGATTGAGCAAATGAGTAAATGGGTTAATGTTGATGAGAGTCAGAATTCTCACTGTGGCAGAAGGGACATACAAATATAGCATGAGAGAAGGCATGATAGAACTTCATGGATATAGACTGGAATTAGAGTTATCAGTGTGAACTGATGACTTCTTAATTATGTCTATGCTTGTAATATGCACATGCAAACATACAAGTGTATGTTTGTATGTATGTATGTTTGTATATGTATATATACAGGTATATTTTCATGTAACTATTTCCTAGCTCTATCTGTTGAAATGGCCAAGAATCAAAGACCCCTCAGTAGCAATGATCATACCTAAAACCCAGACCTTGGTCTCAAATACCATTATCTACATAAAGGAACCAAGGCTCTTTGGAGAAATGGCTGACTCCAGGGATGAGGCAATGTAGGTAAAATGTGAGCCTGGAACATCTTGTTATTCTTGCAAGTAAGAAAGCATTAAAAAAGATGGGGTCATGTCACAAGGACCAAGATGCTAGCTGAAAAGGGTTCCAACTGGCCAAATATGGGATAATTTGAGCACCAAAATATTTAAGTATGATGATGAATTATAAACCTTTGAAACAAATTAAAATCCATGAGTCCATACTGGTAATAAATGAATAAATGAATGAGGAAGAATGGAGGGCCCTTGCTTACCATAGAATGCTGAGAGCCAACCTGTAAATGTGGTGGGGGTATGGGAACTGGAAAGTTATCATTTTCAATCATCACAGTAAAGATTGCATCAGGCAAGAATCATCAATAACTGCTAAATATAGGGGAAAGTTTTGATGAAGAGAAGAATATTCGCACAGTCTTAAATCTCTCCACAGATTACCTATTAGTTGTGATGGAGAAAGAGCACTAATTGCATAATGGAGAGACTGAACAACAACTTGACAGAGTAATCAAAATCGACATGACTATTGAGACAGATGGACATCTTGTGGCTCCATGTGATACCCCGAGGATATACCATCATCTATGCAGTATTCTGACTGAGAATATACAACTTGAATCTAACCATAAGGAAACATCAAAAAAGAAAACCTCAAAATGAGGAATATTCTATGGGTTGGCTAAAAAGTTCGTTCGGGTTTTTCTGAAACATCTTACGAAAAACCCAAACAAACTTTTGGGCCAACCCAATACTAACAAAAAAAGGAGAGGGACTGTGTCCCTAAAACATGACAAAGAAAGCCTGTGGGAATGCTTCAGATTAAAGGAGGTATCTCAGTCCTTTTGGGTTGCTGTAACAAAAATACCAGAAACTGGATATCTTAAACAACGAATATTTATTTCTCACAGTTCTGGAGGTCAAGGTGCCAGCAGATTCGGTATCTGGCCAGAGCTTACTTCCTGGTTCATAGATGACTGTCGTCTCATTGTGTCCTCACATGTGTCTCAAGCATTGCGTCAGACTATATATTAACATTATCTGCATGATTCTCACAATGACACATTTTACAGATAAGAAAAACTAGGCTTATAGATATTAGAAAAACTTTCCCAGTATCATACAACTAATAAATGGAGGAGGCATGATTTAACAAAAAATTATGTTTTTTCCACTATGTCATGTCAAAAAGAAAAGTACAGTTTCCGAATAAAAGCACCCCAAAGATGTTTTTTTTTTTTTCCTTGCCTTTCTTCCTAAGGGATGCAGTAAAGTGCCAGGGGTGATATTAGATTTCCATGGTCAGGGTGATAAAATTAAAAGTATGACCTAAGCATGATTTTAATTGTGTCTCTTGGGTTTACAAACTATGGGCCACCAACTGCTTACAGTCTTTAGGTGGAATTTCTTAACTTTCCCCAGAAGGTGGTAATTGTACAGCAGAGAGATCCCTGAAGCTAGAGGGCTGGGCTCCATCCCTGACTCTGCAGTTTGCTGGCTGTAAAATGGTACCTCACAGGGTTATTGCAGCAGTTAAATGAGATAATGTACACATAAGCACATACAGATGGAGCTGTATTACTGTTTCACTCGGGTCCCTGTGATTCTCAACTCTAGCTTGCCAAAGCAATCCCTTAACTCATTAAAAATAAAACAAACTTTAAAAACCAGGTCTATGACAGACTTCAGTGAGATCCAGTGACTCCCACTGTTTCCTCCAACACCATGTCCAGAACGTTCCTTTCTCATCAAGGAGTCAATCAACCACAATTGCATCAAGAATTCTAAAGTGCTAGAAAGAACAAAGGGGCAGAGTCTTGGCAGTGATTTTCTCCAAGACCTACAGTCCTGAAACTGGTGTGGTTAGTCTGCTTCAAGAACATAAGTCTCATCTTAGTTCATCACCAGTTGTATAACTGGTGTGGTTAGTCTGCTTCAAGAACGTAAGTCTCATCTTAGGTCTATCCAATGACCTCGTGACCCTGTCATCATCTCCCTCTCCTTCACCTCAGTCTCATCATCTGTAAATGAAGGCAGGTGCTGACCTTCCTGAGCCAATGTTGATTATAGCCATCTTTTCAGATCACCTTTAGCCAAATCAGCTGGGCTGCTTTGCTAAAACACACATATTCCCCAGGTCCCACACCATAGCTCCCAAATTAGAACCCTTTGGCAAAAGAGCTAGAAATCTTCATTTTACCCCCAACCACCAGGTAATTCTAATGCATACAAATTTGAGAATCACTGATCTAAATTCCTTTTCAGATAAAGATTTCTGGGTAGACCAGGGCTTTGTAAATTTTAATGAATCCCTTGGCAATCTTGTTAAATTTCAGTGGGGCTTGATCTACATTACTATGAAGCTCTCAGGCGATGCTACTGGTTCCCAGACCACACTCTAAGTAGCAAGGCTTTCTTTGACAGGACACAGGCACATAGTAGGTTGATTTACTTTTGGGGATGAAAATAACATAGGTAGTGGCTCAAGGATGGGAGAAGGGCATATGAATGGATAGAAACCACAAAGGTTTGCTTGGCTTGAGTGAAGACTTTCTTAATTGATCACCTTTGGAGGACAGGTCCTTATGGCAGAGATGACACAAATTGGGAGATAACTGACTTTGTTAAGTCCCCCGTTCTGTCACTTCCTAGATCTGTGATCTGCAGAGATTGATTTATGCTTTCAGAACCTTAAGTTCTGGATCTGTAAAAACAGAGACAAGAAGATACCCATTTCCTAGAATGGCTGTGAGCATTAAATGTGATCACATATATAAAATTCCCAGCCGAGTGCAACAATACCGGTCCCTCTAGGTTTTCTGGAGACCCTTCCTAAAACTTTACTTTGTTCCCTGCCTGGGACTATCTGCTTACTGGGACCTGTCCCTCTCCCACAGCCACCACTACCTGGAGGGCCGCCACCTCTCTACCACAAGAAAACTCTTAACTTTCCCGGGCCACTGAGTGATTTATCACACAGCTGCTCTCCCAGACCTGGAAGGCTGACGTCAACCCTGCCAGAGACAGATGGGAGAGCTGGAGTCCAGCTGCTTGTCAGTGATGTTCCGCGGACACATTTATAAGGCTTTCACACTTTTTTGGCATCCTCCACCATCAGCCAGACACCAAAGGCAGCTCACTGCACACCACATGCTGGCAAGGAAAGTTGCATGCACACGTGCTGGCCGGGGCCCCCAGCACAGCTTCATTTCTCTCTCCTGCCTCCTTTCCCTACTCATTTCTATGTGGTTGTGGTCAACATGCCACCTGACTTCTCATGCCAAGTTCTTTTAATGTTTTTGACGGACACTACCATCCTTTGCCCCCAAATAACTCACTAAACAAGAAATGAGTTGCCATAATATGGACTTAATGTGAGGGGTTTTCAATTCTTTTCATAGTCATTTGGAGGGGTTATCAACAGATATTTCTTTAGCAATGGCAACGTGCCTAGAAGCATCCCAGGTGCCTGAGGGAACTTACAACCAAATCATTTGTTAAGTTGCTTGGTCAAGCTACAGGAAGTAAAGAGTGAAAGTGGTTTTCTTATTCCTTGAGTCATTCTCAAGTTTGATTGTATAGGAATCACCTGGAGAGCTTTAAGAAAATACTGATGTCTGAATCCCAATTCTAGAGATTCTGATTTAATTGATCTCAATACAGCTTGGGCATTGGGAATCTTAAAAGCAGCTAAGATTGAGTATTGCTGTCTTAGGAATTAATAAAATCTACACAGAATCTTCCCATGTTGTCTTAATTTTGATCACCATTTGTTTTTAAGACCACCCCTTACAAAACATTTTCACAGAAATAATCTATTTTTAAGCTTCAGAACAACCCCATGAAGCAGTTCGTCTGAATTTGTGTATTTATACACTTCGACATCAGTCTCAATCTGAATATTTTAAAAAATGAAGCTCAGAGAGGTTAAGTATTTATAACTTGCCCTGGGACAGACAGTTGGTAATGGCAGGGATAATCCTTGAAACCATGGTTCCAGCCTCCCTCTACTCTTTCCACTACTTTGTAACTCTCTAAATTCAGAGTTTGTCAGTGGACACCATTCATTGGACCATAATACATAACACATTTCTGCTCTAGACTGTGTAAATGTTCAGAACAAAAACTCTGATTTCCTTATTGACAGATTTAAGTAACAGTAGTAAGGAAAGAAGGGCAGTGCTAATGAGGAGATAGGGCCTTCCTGATTTGGTGGCCAATACATGCACGTGACATTCGTAATGTGTTAAGTGTCAAGAGACATTCAGCACATGATGCTACTTATAGGGGAAGTCACTGCATGTCAGCCGAAGGCTGGGTACCCAGAGCTCATCTCCAAGAGCCATAAATTATTTCAGGAAATAGATCGCAACATTCTTCCTTCTGTGATGAAAGACATTCCAAGTTTTCTGGAAGGTTGCATAGATCCTTGTCTGAAGACAGAATCATCTGTCAATTCCCATAAATACAGGGATTAGTCTGAAGTGTGGCTTCTCTCCCAAGCAGGCGGGATAATACATTGATTTGATTAATAATAACTCCATGCCTGAGTTATTATTCACTTGACAGGAAATGATACAAATATTTAAAAAAATTATAACTCTTTGGAGACATAAAGTTATCATCTCATCCACAACTCCTTGAGTATTTTATTAACCCTGACAGGATGGAATAGAGCAGGATTGGCTGATAAAACTGATTCTCAGCAATCTCTCTAAACCACATTAGGGAACCTAAAGATTAGGTGTCATCAGATTGATGCCACAGCTAATGGGAAGCTTATGGTAAAGGGTGCCTATTGACCCATGAGTCAGCATGGAACAGAAACTTAATGAGCTTAGGGTGGCTCATGACATCGATCCAGTTAGGCTTCCATAGACATTTGGGCTACAGAAAGACACCATCCCAGTAAACCACCAGTCATTCTGAAAACAGTTGTTTGAATTAATTCCAACATATAGTTTGCAATCATCCGATTATTCTAATTAGTTTGTATACGTGGGACTACAGCCATAAATAAAGGTATGGATAGAGCCATAAATGAAGACGATAATATGCACATTAAGCTCACCAACAGGATTGTTACAATGACTAAAAGCACTCAAAAAGCCCAAGAGTTTTGAAACTGAAAAAATTTACCTGAATCGATACTTCTTAACCAAACTTACCCAAATTAGCCATTAACTGAATCCTTAATGCAGTTGAAGTCTGGTTTCTCTCTATAGTGTCCTATCTCAGAACCCTTGGAGACAGGTGTCTAAATGCAGACCTTGCAAATTCCCTTTTGAGATGATGACCTTTTGGCTGAATGAGCTGTATAATTTGTGGGGCCCAGTGTAAAATGAAAGTGCAGGGCCCTTTGTTAAAAAATGATTAAGAATTTAAGGATGATGATAGCAGAGCATTAAACCAAGTGTGGAGTCCTATGTTTGATGGCACAGGTTGTATACCCACGAAGCAGGCCCTGTCCTCAGGGCAACAAGGCCTCAATAATGCTATTCCAGCTACCCTTCCGTTGAGCCATTGGGAGCACACTGGGACACTTCACTGTATATTGCCAACTGTTAATGTGAGCAGACGGCCCCGGCTGTCCATAGGACACCTACAGGGACAGCAACAGAAGGAAAACATGATGGAAAGTAAATGCAGTGTGTCTGTCAGAAGTAACAGTGGAAAGACAAAGGTTTTGTACAGTTGTTATAAAAATCAGAAAAAGGGCAGGTGGCTACTGAAGACACAGCCAAGTACCAACATTGTCCAGAGAAGGCCTTGGACATTCTCATCTCTAAATGAGGTTATGTGGCAGCATATCTTGAGGTTCTCTCTCTCTTTCTTCCTTCCTTCCTCTCTTTTCTTTCCCTTCCTTCCCTCCTTCCTCTCTCCCTCTTTTGTTCTTTCCTATCTAAATCTGCACAGATCTATACTTAATTTTTTTAGTATTTCTACTTTTCTACCCCAACCCCAAGCCAACAGTTGTCTCTGAGGTCATTATGCTAAGGGAGATATCCACCAGTACAAAAAGAAGAAAGTATACTAATAGTTGTCTTAGATAGGTACACATGCCTAAGTCCCAGAGAGGAATGCTGAATGAGTATAGAAATTGGCCAGAATCATGAAGGCAGGATTTACCCCACCTAAGAAAGGCATTTCCCCTGGTGTTGCCTGGGAGAATGAGTGAGAGAGGAGGCAAGTATGAAGGCCAGTGTGTCCCTGATTGAGAGGACATATACCCCACGTCCCAGGAGTGGCTGCACAGGCACCTAGGCTGATGGAATGACAGGCAGCCTTGGCCCCGAGTGGGGTCTGGAGGCAGTTGAAAGCTTCCTGTATGCCATGAATGGCACAGAAGTAGCAGACAGCATGCTGGAAGGGACAGAGAATATCTCACTGACAACTTAGATAGAGGATCAAGGACCACATGACATACCAGGTAACCCCCACCCCTACCCCAACAAGCGTGGCTTTGCATAGGATTCCAGAAATCACTGGGAGGAGAGGGAAAAAAGAAAACAAAGTTAGGTCTCCCAGTAGCTTGGTGGGAGGAAGATTAAGAATGAAATTACATTATTAAAAAGTCACTTTTTCTTGTACCCCTGTGTTTGTGGACTGGGAGTCATTGTAACTACTCTGTGATGACACTATTTCCCAAGCTCATCCATTTCCCATTGCTTTTACTCTGCTCTCACTGAGTAAATTTTAATCTTTAATCTGGTTTCCAGTTTAGACTTTCCCAGCAGGAAGAGCATGTTTGGGCTGCTGTGAATACTGCATTTCTCTTGGCAATGAAAGCTCTCAGTATCAATGAACAAAATTGACATAGTTCTGACTTATAGTCAGTCTCTCGTGAGTTTGGTTAACATGGCTTGGTTCCCTGGGACCTGGCCACACTGATGTACTGTCAGACTGTAGTTTATGAACTTGCAAAGTAGAGGACCATGATGACTACTAAGGTGCAGATACCCCATGGAGATTCATGACTGAAAAAGTCCCCCAAACTCTCTCTACTGCTATTTTTTTATTGTAAAAATAATAACATGTAAATGATAAAGAATTTTTAAAAGTTATATTAGTATAATGTAGTAGTTAAGAATGCAGGCTCTGGAATCAGACTGCTCAGTTTTATCAAATCGTGGCTTTGCCACTTATACAAACTGTGATTTTTAGCGAGTTCAAAGAACTCTAATAGGGATTGTTCTGAGGAATAAAGGTATTAATACAACACGGGAAACATTTTGATCAGTGCTTAACATCTGTTAAGTGCTATGTAAATGTTAACTCCTATTTCAAAAGCTTCATTGTTATTATTTTGTGTTCCCTTCTAGCCTATGTTGAAATGCATGAATATTGTTACATATTGCACATAATTTATATTCTTCCCTTCAATTTAATACTATGTCATAAATACTTTATGTGTTTCTATGGAGGATTTAATTATTTTTAGTAGTATAATTCAATTCACTGAATATTTGAGCACTTACTTTAAAACTGTCTCTGTTATGTGACAGGGATATCAAAATGATGATAAATTAGAAAAATTGGCAAAGGTGACAAACGGGTAACATGCCAAAAATATATATATAAATGGCCAGAAGAGAGGCTTACCCTAACAAGAAGTCAGGAAATGCAAATTAAAGTGATAATTATAATGTTTACCTTGCAGATTGGCAATATTAGAAAGTTTGATAACACCCACTTTAGAGTGTAGGACAATGGGAGCTGCCCTCTCCTGCTGGCCAAGAGGAAGCCAGTACAGCCATTTAACTACTAACATTGGAAATGCACATTCTACACCCAACCATTGATTGCACTCTTCCATATCTGCCCTCAAGAAACATGTGCTTCAGGAGACAGAAGCAAGGCGGCTCATTGTAACATTTGTAATCTTGAAAATTGAAGACCACATAACTGCTCATCTATACTGGGAATAGTTAGATAAACTGAGATATATTCATTCTAAAAAGAATGTGTTCTATCAGTACTGACATGGAAACTTTCCAAGGCTTGTTGCTAAGAAAATGAGCCAACAAAGAAATGGACCTGAGTACACGGGGAGGGGGAAGGGTAAGCTGAGATGAAGTGAGAGAGTGGCATGGACATATATACACTACTAAATGTAAAATAGATAGCTAGTGGGAAGCAGCCGCATAGCACAGGGAGATCAGCTCGGTGCTTTGTGACCATCTAGAGGGGTGGGATAGAGAGGGTGGGAGGGAGACGCAAGAGGGAGGAGATATGGGGATATATGTATACATATAGCTGATTCACTTTGCTATATAGCAGAAATTAACACAGCATTGTAAGCAATTATACTCCAATAAAGATGTTAAACAAAAAAGTTGCAGAAAAACAAGAACAGCAAGATGGCATTTTCTTAACACACACTATAAACAAAATATATAGCTCTACAGATATGTGTATATACATATGTAAGAGTGTGTGTGTGTGTGTGTGTGTAAATATACTAAAAAATGTCTGGGAGAGTCCATACTAAACTGTTAACAGTGGCCACATTTAGACAGGAAACTAAGATTGGTCAAGGGGATTCTAACATTTTCTGTATTTTTAAATGTTTTAAAATATTCTTTGTATAATTAAGGATGAACTTTAAAAAATTAAAAGATGAATAAGACAAGGTTCCTGAATCCCAGAGTTAATATTCCACTGAATATATGTTTAACAGTTTACTTAGCCATTGACCTATATTTGGCAATTTGGGTTGTTTCCATTCTTTTATATTATAGATCTTTATACAGTGTAGCTTCTTTTTCTTCTGTTGATTTATTTCTCTAGGATAAATTCCAAGAGTGGGATTATTAGATAAAATGGTATAAACATCTTTCTGGCTCGTGATATATTTTTCCACATTGCCTTCCAAAAATGTTGTGCTTCTTTTTCCCTATCATTACTACAAAAAAATTAGTGAGCTCTCCTTCCACCTGGCAGCAGTCTACTTTTCTATTGCCATCTCCTTGTGCTCAGGAATGAGCACTTTTCACTTCAGTTTTCAACCTGTTTTAGAGCTGCTATCTCCTAGAGGACTGTCAGCTCATAATCTTTCTCCTATGCCTAGGGTACGTATATTCCTGAAAGACAGAAAGGATTAGCATTCCCATTACAGATGAGAGCACTGAGCCTCACAGAGTTCGAGTAATTTGCCTGGGGTCCCAGAGCTAACAGGTGGTAGAGTCCCTACTTTTACTCATGTCACTCTACTCCCTCTGCACCTGGATGTGATTCTCCATCAGACTGGTGTGAACAGAGTTGGTTTGAACCCAAACACCTTTTGTTTACACATAGGGTCCACTTCTGTCATGGCTCTTCTACCCCATCTGATCTCTTGGTACCAGCCCATGTTTGTGTCCTCACTGCCTTTCTGCCTGTGTCCCTCTTTGTGGCCTGGTTCTCAGATTGCCAACTTGTGTTTTATGTACTCAAACTCCATTCCTATCTGTTTCATCTACTTTAACGGAAGGTGCTAGACCAGTGGCTTTCATTTTGGGGGAACTTAAAGCAAAATGAACCAAACAAAATGAGGCTTGGACTTCATCCCCAGAAATCCAGATTCACTGATATGGGTTATGGTCTGGGCCTGGGATTTTTTTCAAATTTCCCTGGGCATTTTGGGGTAAGAACCTCTGCCCTAGATGCTATTCTTGGTTTCTGCCTCTAGGTTTAGGTAGCAACATGGCTAGTTTCTGTTTGTTTGTTTGTTTTGCCCAGATACCCTGTCTTCCCGGGCTACCATCACCACTTACAGTCACTTACCTGTCTGCCTTGCTGTCATTCTACCTATTCTGCTCTGCTCCTTTGTATCGTCTCCTAGCAAAAGCAACTTACTGCTCTTACTTCAAACCTTTGCCCTTGCTCTTGCTGCTGCCTGCAGCCAATCCTCTTTCCTCTCTCCTAATCCTGTTGAGACAAAGTTTTGCCCCTCCACACAATTCTATTGCATCAGAGCCCACACAGGTGGCTTCTTCTGAACTCCTGTTTCAATTCTCACCTGCTTCATTCTAGTGGCTTTTCATTTAGCGATGGAAGGTAGTGTGTGATTTTTTTGTATGGACGGGAGGAAGATCTCCTAACAGTGGTTAAGAGTACAGGACTGAGAGTTAGAAAGACTCATGTTACAAATTCCAGGCTGCTGCTGACTTAACCACTTTAAGCCTCAGTTTTCTCATTTATATATTAAAGGTAACAATGATGTATATCTCACAGAGCTTGGATAAATGCACGGAAAGCATTTAACACAGTGTATGCTACATGAAAAAAGTTTGAGAACTTTTATAAATAGGATATATGGTAATGAGACTGATTTCTTTCAATTAAAGTAGTGGAAATTAAGAATTTATGCATCCAAATGGGCCATCTCCCTTATTGACTTCCCCATAAATATTTGTTATATGAATGAGAGTGGGAAGATACCCACTTATTCTGATGATGTTACACTGCCTGGTTCTCTTCCAGAAATCCTCTTTTGGAGTTACCTACAGAGTGTCAGTTTATGAGTCGAAAGAAAAACAGACCTATTACTCTTCTCTTTGCTTCTTTTTACCAAAAAAAGTACTGTCCAGTTTCATTGCCCACTTTATGGTTTGGTGATAAGTGACCTTTGGCTTTTTGTTTTCTTATAAGTTAAACCTAAGCCAGGAGGATAAAGATGCTACTAATAAGATTATGCATGAAAAGTGTTATGATTCTTAAGGAATTTCAGAACGAAATTTCTCAAAAAAGTTCCCCCAAGGAGACTGCAAACACCTTGAGAACAGGGACCTTATGTACAAGCAGGTTTTTAACCTGCAGTTAACTGAATTTGGGTGCAGACTTTTGTCTTGTATATTTTTCCAGCTAGAGGAACAGTTATTTTATTATTTCTAAAGGTATTTATGACAAAAGGGAATAGGAATCCTTTAAAAATATTTTATAGGTGCCAAGGCTCCTAGAAGAGTGCTATAATAATAAATTTAAATACTTAAGGAAGAAAAAATAAGCTATCTTTCACACACTAAAATGACAATATTCATCTATTGTTAGAGCACACGTTATTGTAATGGTGAGGGATAGGTTTGAATGAAACTATAAACATTCCTTCAACCTCTCCTCCTTGACATGTACACGTGTTCATGAAACAGCTGCTAGTGTTCTAGTGTATGGAGTGTGACCTTGAAACAAAGGCTGTTTTTTCTCCCTTTGAATGAAGAAAACTGGAGTGTCTGGATTGCTACAGTTTCTTTTCTGTTACGCAAGTGACACATTTTAACACATTAAGTTAACTCAAACAAATGACACTGCAGTTATTACTTGAAAGAACTGAGAAGTTAGTTTTCCATTGCTTTTCTTCCAATTCCCAATACTATATTTTTAGGAACATTTATTTTGAGTGGAGAGAGTCCAAAGAGAGAACACAGCTATCATGGCTAAAAAACAAAATCTGAACATGGGAATTGGGAGGAAGATTCTTTTATCATTGTGGGGTTTTTTTGTTTTTGTTGTTGTTGTTGTTTTTTTGTCCAATGGGTGCTGGTAAACTGGCTCTCTGTGGGGAGAAAAACAAGCCCTAATCTGTAGTGTTTGCCAATATCTGTGGTGTAAATACTTCCACCATGGCAATTTCAAGCTACCAATGTGAGGCCACTGAATGGAATTGAGAAGAGATGCACAGAATTTGCTCTGTGAGCAAGTACAAATTGGTTTCAGTAAACCATTACTTGTAAACCTTATAAAGGGGAGGCTTAGGGGAAAGGTTTCTAGGAGAGGTTGTTTTACAAAAGTGCCCTTTGGAAGAAGCAGAGTCCAATTTAAGAGAAAAACAGTAATTAGAAATGAAGTCTATTGAAGAAGATCAAGACATATAGCTTAAAACAAATTTCTCAAACACCCTGATAAAATTTGTCTTCCTCTACCTCAAACCACTGGGACTTTTTCTCTTCTTCCTCCTCTGCCTAACTCCAATTTTTTGTTTTGTTTTTTGTTGTTGTTGTTTGTTTTTTATTAGATTGATTACTCGTCTGGAGGAAAGAAGTCTTCCTCTTTCGAATCTAATTGGAGGTGGAATGGGGAGAGATGGGCTGCTCTTTAATGGACACAGCAGGAGGGGAGGTCTGGGAATAGCAGGACACTAATAATCAGTATTTCATGTTACTTTCCCATGTTTAAAGAAAAAATTGAAGAGGAAAATGTAAAACTACCTCCTCTTAAAGTTTATGGTTTATGAATCAATGTCTTTATAAACATTATCCTTTAGAGAAGAAAATCAGTATAAATACGATCCAAGTCTTTTTGTTTTCTTTCCATTCACTTATGGGCATTTCTTAATCTGTGTCTACATTTCTAAACCAATTTGACTGATCAAGTTTGAGTTAATAAAAAGTTAAAAGCCAAGCCAATTATTTGTCTGTCCCAGCTAATTTTATTTTGGCTACCTAGTCAAACTTGCAATGTGTCCATGAGCAAGTCATTTGGCCTTTCTGAACTTTGAGTTACATCATCTGACAAACAACAGGATTGAACTGAATGGTCTTTAAATTGCCTTCTAGCCATGAGAGTTTGTGGTACTTACACTGAATTTAATAAGCACTTCACAATTTTCTCTTATGAAATAGACAAATAATCTCTACTTTCAAAATGCCATAAACCTCCTAGTTTCAATAAGTGGACATATTTTATCTGACTTGACTAGTTAACCAGGACTCTTCTGCCAATAGGAAGAACTTATTCTGTAGATTCACGTTTTCTCTGCTGCCCCTCCCAGACTTTGAGATTCATCAAACTCATCTGGAGGAAGAGACCACTGTGGAGTTGGAGGAAGGTGCTCATATATAGATTAAGGGTGCTCCTCTAATGGCCATCAGAAATTCAAAGTCTATCCCTAGACCATTCTGGCCCTTGAGGATTTATATTCTTTCAACACACTTGTCTTCTATTTGTTTCCTTCTTTTCCTGTTTCTGGCCCCTCATCCTCTGCCCCCATCTCTGGGCTCCTAGTGGTCTAGGAAAAGGATAGGGTGAATAGGCAATAGGCATGTCTTTCCATCCTCTTTAGTATTATATAACTTGGCTCTTACCTGTTAAATACCTGATGATTCACTTTGTCTAGGAGACTTCCAAAAAATAATCATAGCAACCACAATAGCTAATATTTATTGAATGTCTATTATTTGCTAAGGTCTTTACAGACATCTCATGTAGTTTCTAACAACCACATTAATTCTAACCCTGTTCTGTCCATAAGAATACTGAAGCTTAATGAGGTTAACCCAAGGCCAGAATGAGTGACAGAAGCCAGATATAATAAACAATCCCAACGCTGATTCTTACATGGTTACATCCAAAGTTCCTAAAACAAAACTGGGGCGGGGGAGGTGAAAAGCATAAGACCAAATAAAAGGTCTAAGATGGGGAAGATTAGATAGGAATTGCATTTCACAAGTTTTTGTAGCTAAAGAGAAGACTTGGGCTGCTCAGATGAAGGGGGCCACACATAACTCTGAGGACCTGCTTCTTTCAATTCCCTCCTTACCTTATTCAAGGATCTTCAGGCTCTGGCCCCTCTGATTATCAAACTCAATATAGGCAGTTAGTAGGGCAGGGTCACGACTCCCTGCCCAATTATTCTTGTTTCCTTGCCTTGCTATCACTTACTCAGGTATGTGAAGACTCATCTTGTGAGTAAACATTGGCGAAAGTTATCACAGAACTATGTATGTTGGGTCTTCTCTGCTGGCCAGAAAGACTGACACTAGGATCATAACCTCATTTTTATTCCTAAAGACTTTGAAACCCCAGTCCTAAGGAAATGATACATTGCAGAAAGTGTCCAGCCCTTTGGGGGCTACAAAGACATACATGTTACATGTTCCCTTCCTGTATTCTTCCATTTGGAGACTAGCAGTGTCCTGAGTCATGGTGAAAGGCTAAGAGCTGTCCCCCAGTTTGACTTAACCCTCCATTTTGAAGATAATAAAGTTACAGGGAGAAGCCAAAAGTTTTTAGTTTGGGGCTAGATTTTTATCAGTTGATAAGAAAACCTGATGGCATATATAAGTATGGGAAAAACTGAAGATGAAAGAGAAGGTGCCTTTAAAAAATATTTTGATGAATTGTCTCTTTGATGGAGAGACTCAAAGAAAAAGTAAGTTTGGTTCTTCTTTCACTGTATTTTGATTTTAAATGAATTAATGGGTAAGAGAAGATCCAGGGGTAAGTAGAGACCAGTGGCAGATCTGGGTTTTGTAGGACCTGAATCTTATATGAGTTATATATGATTTATCATATATAAATATTATATGCTTTAGGGGAGCACTTTTAAGAAAAATGATACGGCATGGCACAGGGATATTGGCTTGGTGCTTTGTGACAGCCTGGAGGGGTGGGATAGGGAGGGTGGGAGGGAGGGAGACACAAGAGGGAAGAGATATGGGAACATATGTATATGTATAACTGATTCACTTTGTTATAAAGCAGAAACTAACACACCATTGTAAAGCAATTATACCCCAATAAAGATGTTAAAAAAAAAAAAAGAAAGAAAAATGATACGAACACCAAATTAGGTATAGAAACTTGGACAAGGCTCATACAAGTGAAGAATCTTGAGATGAAGCTTTATTAGCTTCATAGGGTGGTGCAGTGGTTAAGTATCCACCTGGCAATGCAGGGGACACAGGTTTGATCCCTGCTCCGGGAAGATCCCACATGCCTTGGAGCAACTAAGCCCATGCGCCACAACTACTGAGCCTGCGCACCACAGCTACTGAAGCCTGTGCACATAGAGCCTGTGCTCTGCAACAAAAGAAGCCACCACAACGGGAAGCCCGTGCACCACAATGAAAAGTAGCCCCTGCTCGCCACAACTAGAGAAAGCCCATGTGCAGCAATGAAGACCCAACACAGCCAAAAATAAATAAATTTATTAAAAAAAGAAAATCTTTCTATGGTTGAGATAGCTAAAAAATTTTTTCCATCTAGCTAGGAACATGGACACACCACTCTGAGAGATTGTACACTGAGCGACTGAAGGGTTAGTGAGAGATATGCAAAGGGAATGATACGAAGAGGCCAATAATCGGCAGAGGAATTACAGGGAGTTTACTAGGTGGTGTTGGGCAATATTCAGAGAGAAGGCTATATGTGTACATGATTTTAAACATCAGGATCTTCTTTAAGAAAAGAATGCCTGGAGATGTCAACATTGACCACCTATGTGGTTTTCTTACCCAGAATCTGAAAGGGGAGATAGGGATCAATAGCTTCACAGCTAAAGTTACTTTTCACTCTCTCTTCTGGTTTCCTAATTATGTTTTGTTTCATACATGTATTCAGCATGGGCAAGAGAAACAGCCAGCACAATTTATCTGCTGCCCACCTCCCCTCCCCTTCCTTTTATTTTTTTGTAATTATATCAATTGATTCTTAACTGTCAACATAATATATTTCAACTCAGGAATGAAGAGGCATTTATGAAACATGTAGAACATTTTAAACTTTGAAAACATTTTAAAGTTCATCAAATTTTTTACAACTATTTTCAGCTATCTCAAAATGCAGGGTTAAACTAAACTGGCGATGCTCCTTTTAAACTCTGAAGCAATAGGAAAAGAAAAAGGCCCCAAATTGTTCCAACTCTCCAGACTGACCAGAGGTGTGGAGAATCCTAATTTTATAGAGTGGGATTGATTTGGATGGTCTTGTTACTAGTCATAAGGATCTTAAACCCACTCAGCAACTGACAGCCTGCATTTAAATTGGAAAAGAAAGATTGTCAGAACCTTTAGTGGTGACAGCACAATCCAGCGACAAATTCCACATGAGTAAAAGTAATAGAAAAGATGGTACCTTTAGAGGAAGAATTAATGGAACTCACAGAAGAGTCACACACACACAAATCTAAGCTTTAAAATATTACCAGAAAATGAGCAACAAAATATTTTGCAGGTCAAATATGGATGGGAGAGAGAGGAGGTTTACAACAAAAGCAGATGGGCAGGAGAGCTTGCGTGACACAGTAATAGGTTCTCTATCTCCTGAAGGGAAGCCAGCGGAGGGCAGGAAGGCCAAATTTCTCTGAAGATTGGCATTCAGCTCCTCATAATAATTGATAAAAGGAATGTTGAATGTCTAGTCTCTAGTTCTTGCAAGATTGTCCAAAGTGCCTTGAGCCAAATTACTCATGCAGCAGGAAGGGAGTATGAGAAAGGCAGGAAAGCTTCTCGACATTCCTGCCCTAATGCAAGGGGGAAGCAGAGTCTCTCACTATGCTTCTGTTCAGCCCCCTTTCCACGTGGCCCAAAGGGAGGGGGCACCCAGACAGGAGAAGTGCGTTTTCCAACGTAAGAGACATAGGTAGGACACTCTCAGCAGGAGAGGTTGAAGAAGCATTCTTAATTTTAGTCCAGAAGGAGATTGAGTGACTTTACAGTAGTGAGGGTGAAAGAAGGAGTAGCTTTCCTTCATTCCTTCTTTCTTTCTTTCCTTCCCTCCTCCCTCCCTCCCTTTCTATCTTCCTTTATCATTTTATTTTTCTTGTATTCCTGGAAATGGCTCAACTTACACACCCTAGAGTCATGGTTTTACAGAGTATAAGGCTTATCCAAGTCTCTTCCCATTCGATATATATAGTCATTATTCTGTTCCAAGTCAAAGGAGGCAGCCTGATTGTCCATATACTCATCTATTAATTAATTCTATTAATCTATTCTAATCTATTAATTAATTAATAGGTACAAGATGGTATTTTTAAATATCACAAGATACAAAACCTTGTCATCAAGGAAAGTATGGTCCAGTTCAGGGCTAAGATAATAATTTAAGTTTACCATAGAGGTAAGCGACAAATGGGTGATACTGACAATATAGGAGATCACAAAAGGCTTGGGAAGGTCAGGGATGGCTTAAAGCGGGGAAAGGGACTTGATCTAGAATTTGAATAGGTGGGAAGATTGAATATCTTGCAGAAGGTAAGGAAATGCCCTTTGGGTAAGGCAACAGCATAGAAGCCTTTATGTAAGCTATAGACTAAACGTTTGTGTCCCTTTAAAATTCATATGCTGAGGCCCTAATCCCCAATATGATGGTACTTGGAGTTGGGGCCTTTGGAAGGTAATAAGTTCATGAGGGTGGAGACCTCATGAATGGGATTAGTGCCCTTATAAGAAGAGACATGAGAGATGATCTTTCTCTGCCATGTGAAGATACAATGAGAAGGAAGCTTGTTTACAATCCAGAAAGCATGTCCTCACCTCACATTGGAACTGCTGGAGGCTTAATGTGGGGCTTACCAGCCTCCAGAACTGTGAGAACTAAATAAATGTTTATTGAGAAATAAATCTATGGTACTTTTGTTATACAGCCTGAACTAAGACAATGTATATGGTCTTGGGAAACCCATGTAGGAAGTCAAATGGGTGATTGAGGGTTGAGGGAGACTAAGTGCAAAAGTGGTCACAATTCTCTGTGACCCACACCCTTTGCAGTGTGACTTTGTAGCTCTTCTCATCAAAAGATGAAATCTATTTTTTACCCCTTGAATCTGGACTGCACTTATAATTGCACCAACCAATGGAATTAGGCAGAAGTAATTTTGTGCCAATCTTGAGCCTAGGAGTCAAGAGAACTTGCACCCTGTTCACTCTCTTGGAACCCTGGCTAGCTGCTATGAGAATGAGTCTGGCTAATATGCTGGAGGATAAGAGATCATATGGAAGAAGTCCAGTTGTCCCAGCCAAAGCCATCCTAGACTAGCCAAGAGCCAGCAAACTCCAAACAAATGAGAAAACACTGTTAGCAGAGCTGCTTACTTGATCCTTAACTACCTGTAGACACATGAGTGGACCCTAATGAGATAAGAAGCACCCAGCTGACATGTTGACTTGTGAGAAATATTTATTGTTTTAAGGCACTAAGTTTTGGGGTGGTTTGTTACCCAGCAATATCTAACTGATACAAGTATCAAGCTAAGAAGCTTGTGATCTTTGTCCTATAAATAATGTGAGGATTATTAGTCGTAAGTATTGTGATACAATAAAGAAATTTCATTAGGAAGTTTCCTGTCACCACAGTAGTAGTGGAATTTAGTGACAATTTTAGTCTATTTAAAATTAATTTTTATCTTTATCAAAATAATGCACATAGTTTAAAAAGTTAAATAGCACTACAAGGCTTATAAAGGAAAAATGTAGTCCCAAGTTATATACATATGTATGTTTCTTGGCTTTCTCTTCTGGAATTTATCTTCATTTTTATATATACTATGTTTATACTCTTTATAGAAATTCTCTGTTGACCTCATGTTTTGACACATGAGAATTTTTCTGTCTCTTTCCTACCTGATATCCCTTTATCCAAGTATATCACTTTAATAATTGACATTATCAATTTTAATATCACTAATTTTTGTTAAATGATTATTTAATGTTTATATTATTTTATCTATATAGTGTTGATTATTAGGCGGATAGAGTAGTATCATAATTTCTTTTTATATAAATTTTGTTTTTCTCCATTACTGCCTCATTCTTTTACTTGCTTAGTTAGCTACATACTTACTATTAATTTTCCCTAGTATAGTAATAGATACTAAAAAGCTCTTTCAATTCTCTTTTTCACATAGTAAAAAGCATCAGTATTTTATTTTACTCATTTCATTTAATTTCATTTTATTATTTTTGGAGGTTTCCAACCTGGAGTCCTTTTGCTCTAACTTGGACTAGTTTTCTAGCATTTCCTGTGCTGGACACCCCATTTCCTGGTTCTCATGTCTTCCTCTCTCTTGATTTAACCTCTTATTATGGTGGAGCATATCCTTCAGTAGCTTCTGGAGGGTGAGAGCTTGCATGACTGAAATATCTTTATTCTACCTCAAGCTTAATTGTTTGATCAAGAATAGAAAATAATTTTCTCTCAGAATTTCTAATGCATTGCTTCACTGTTTTCTGGCTTTTAAAGCTATTGTTGACAAATTCCTTGAAAGATACAGACTATCAAATGTTACTCAATAAGAAATAACCTGAATAGCTTTATATTTATGAAAGAAATTTAATTTGTAGTTAAAAAAAAAAACCTCTGACAAAGAAAATACCAGGCACAGATGACTTCAGTGATGAATCTACTAAATATTTAATGGAGAAATAACACCAAATATACACAAACTCCTACAGACAATTTTTTTTCTGTAGAAAAATATTTCCTGATTCATTCTATGAGACCAACATTATCCTGACACCAAAAACAAATACAATGAGAAAACTACAGACCAATATCCCTCCTGAGCATAGATGCAATAATCCTAAATAAAATTTTAACAGATGAAGTCCAGCTATCTATAAAAATGATAATACATTATGATCAAGTGTTATTTGGCTTATGGAGGAACTGGAACTCTGAGACATTGCTGGCAGGAATGTAAAATGGTATAATCACTTTGGAATATAGTTCGATAGTTTCTTATAAAGTAATGCCTATACTTATATAAACCAGTTATTCTTGTTCTAGATATTTACCCTAGAAAAATGAAAGCACATGCCCATGTAAAGACCTATCATGAGTGTATATAGCAGTTTTATTTGCTATAGTCCCAAACTAGAAACAACCCGGTGCTCTTCACCTGGTAAACAGATAAACAAACTGGAATGTCTATACTATGAAATACTAGTTAGCAAACAAAAAACTATTGATAAAATAAGAATTTAGATGAGTCTAAAATTATGCTTAATTAAAGATTCCAGACAAAAGAGAGACCATTCAGTGATTCTAATTCATAAAATCCTAGAAAATGCAAACTAAATTGATAGAAAGCATATCATTGTCGTTGCCTGTGAACAAGAAAGGGGAACAGGGAAAGTTGGAAGGAAGGGATTTCAAAGGGACCTAAGGAAAATTTGGAGGGTCATAGGTATGTTCATTATCTTGATTGTGGTTATGGTTTTATAGGTGTATACATATGTCAAAACTCACACATGCACTCATTTGTATGGCAGTTATATTTCAATGAAACTTTTAAAAATGTGGGTCAGTTTGATTTATTCAGCTTGACAATCATCTCTATTTTGTTTTTTGTTTTTTTATTATTTTATTTTTATTTTTTTCTATTGGGTTGGCCAAAAAGTTTGTTTTCTGTAACATCTTGCAGAAAACCCCAAACAAACTTTTTGGTCAACCCAATATTTTGTTTTATCACACTTCTGAAACACTTGTGTGGTATCCAGCCTCTTCTTTCCACCACTTAAGGGAGATATGAAGGCAACATCGTGAAATCAAATTTCAGAATGACATCTTAAAGGAATGAAAGCAGTAAGCTCAAGGATATTCTTACTGGTTTCAGTTGGACAAATAGAAGTGCATATTTCCTGTATCTACACTAGCAATGGAATTTGCTGACATTAATTTCCTAGTAAATGGAGACCTGAAATTCAAATTTACCCAGTCAGCCAGATTTGGATGACCACGTGAATCATTTATCGATTCTAAAATAAAAAAAGTTTGCAGCCCCCATTCCTAGAGATTCCGATTTAGTAAGTCTCGGATGGAAGTCAATGAATTTGTGTATAAGCCAAGATTAGAAACAGCATTAGGCAAAATTAGCATTCTCACCGTTTTCTCCACTAGGACCCTCCACCATCATCAGACTGCTATCCTTTCTCCTTCTCATACCATGTTAAATCATCTCCCATTTGCCTAATTTCCACCTATGCAAACCATGGTGATCTACCCACTGCAAATTCCACTTCTTCTTTTATGACTAACCATCTCTCTCCACTTCATTTCTTCTCACCTGTCTCCAAGCAGTGCAGCCATTCTTATCCTTGAGTCAAAACAACTCAAAGATCCCTGGCTAATCAAAGAGGTATTTTTTTCTCTGGGCTCCACGTCACTACACAGAATGAAGGCTCTGGGGTTTTAAAACACTGATTTAATTTTAGAAAATCAGCTCTTTTGCATCATACTTGTACCAAGTTCTCTTATGCACCACTGGTGTTTTTTCACTTGCTCATTGCTTTGGACTCTTCTATGGACAACTAGTGCTATTCTGTTTTGGTTTTAGGGAAAATGATTCAGGCCTGGAGCAAAGTTGTTTATTTTTGCCATCCAGATTTCTGAGAAGGAGATATTTTAGATAAGCAATTTACCGCTGTCTTTGATCTCAAGCTATCAGCTTCAAAGTATAACATTTAAAAATAATTTTATGTGGTTTCTATTATTTTGCCTGCATTGAAACTTGTTTTAAGATGTCTCTTCTGTTTTTGAGCATTTTTGTAAGATGGTCAAGTTAGATGTTTGTCCTGTGTGATAAAACTCAACAACTCCCTTATAGAAATATCCCAGACTTTATTGATTATCATATCACACAGTGGTAACATGAATGCATTGCTCTTCTCTACATGACATTTACTGAGAGTACAGGGTTGATGCGCACTCTTAATCTTTCTGGAAGAGCATTGCCTTCTGTTTTTTCTCTCCACTTTGTAACTGCTCCTAAAGAAAAAAAAGATTCCACTTTGTATATCTAATACATTTGGTGAGAGGGAGGGCAGTTAACACTTTCTCCTGCATGGTTGTTGCAAACTTTTCTGTTTGTTGTCAGGTCCAAGAAAAAAAATTGTGTTAAAGATAGAACATTTGGACAATATGTTTCAGAAGAGATGTAAATATACCAGGTAGGCCCAATCAAGGATACATAACTGATTTTATTTTTTCTGGTTTACAGTCTTAGAGACAGTATAAGATACTAGGCATAGTCAAAAAGCACTGGTAGCACTTAATTATCTGAAATTGGAGAAACTGGTTCCCAAATTCTTCTCTTCCACCTATGTGATCTTGGGCAGGATTCTTCACTCTTTTGTTTATTCATTCATTCATCTCACAAGTATGTCTTAAACATCTTCTGTATATCAGATATCATGGAAAGCGTTGAGAACAGAGAGCACACAGTCCTTGCTCTTGTAAAGTGTGGCAGATATGAAAATGTGCCTTATAGGTCTCCAACTATGGTAGTATAATTGACCAAGCACCTCAGACTCTGTACTCTGAAATCGAGTGTATCATTTGTACCAGACCACACTTCGCATGGCTCCATGCCTCTGACCGGCTGTGACTCTGACTGTGACTAAGGCAAGTCCATTCCTGGGAGATGTGGTACTCCTAAGATGGTCAACTACACTTGAGAACTCAGTGATGGCCTTACGGAGTATTCCTAAGACTGTACAGCAGTCTAGTTCACTTCAGCCTAACATTCTTGCCCTCTCTCCTTCACTCAGGTTCACACTTGAGTCACGTTCTGATGACTCTCTCAAATTTCTGTTCCCTTCGCATTTTCTCTCTTGGGAATTTCTACTAAAAACCCTTGCACATCTATTCCCATCTTGGTGTTTGCTTCTTAGAGAACTTAGACTAACATATGGAGTATATGTTCTAGTGGACGAGACAAAAAAATAAGTAAATAATATGGTAATTTTAGATAACGATAATTGTGTAGGTAACAAAATAGCATGGTGGCATAGATGATTGCCTCAGATGGGGTGTTGGGAGGAGGCACTTTGTTCTTTAGGTCAGATGGTCAGCGAGAATGTTGCTAAGGAGGTTACATTCCAGCTGAAAGCTGAATAATGAGATATGAAGATGCTGGAGAGGAGCAGGCTGAGCAGTGTGGAGGGCTGGCACCCAGCAGGAGCAGCATCTTTGGGGAATGTGAAGACAGGGATTTGAGAAGCATCATCTAGGTTATCATGGCAAGAGGGGAGATCAGAAAGACAAATAAATACCTGGTTCCATAGGACCTCAAAGGCCATAGTATGGAGTCGACATATTATTCTGAGTGCAGTGAGAAACCACTGGAGAGTCTAAGTAGAAAGGTGACATTATTTGTTTTACATTTTTGAGAGATCACTTTGGCTGCTGAGAGGAGATGAACTGAGAGGGGCAAGAGTGGAAACAAATAGAGCAGTTAGATTACAAGAACCTAGGTGAGAGTTGGCATAGGCTTTGGACTATTGTAGTAACAGTGATGGTAAGAAAAATAAAAGGATCCAAGATATGCTTTGGAAGGATGCAGTACCAGTGGATACAGAGGGCTGACTGTATATTTTCTGGAAAAATATGTGTGTGAAATTTGTGCTCTCAAGGACCTATTTTCAAGTGCTGTCAAAGGACCCACCAAGAAGAAAGTCAACAGATGCTAGGGGAGACAAAATATCAAAGTAGAAGGACATGAGCTTAGCTCTTCTTACAAAAACACCAAAATCACAATTAACTGCTGACAACCATTGATAAAAAAAATATTTCAACCTACCAAAAAAGATACCCTACATCCAAAGACAAATAAGAAGCCACAATGAGACAGAGTGAAAGTTCTGAGCCCCACATAAGGCTCCCCAGGCTGGGGGTCTGGCAATGGGAGGAGGAGCCTACAGAGAATCTGGCTTTGAAGGCCAGTGGGGTTTGATCACAGGAATTCCACAGGACTGGTGGAAATAGAAACTCTTGGAGGGTGCACACAAGGTGTTGTGTGCACCAAGACCCTGGGAAAAATGTAGTGACCTCATAAGAGACAGGGCCAGATCTACCTGCTAGTACTGGAGGGTCTCCTGCAGAGGTGGGGGGGCAGCTGTGGTTCACTCTGGGGACAAAGATACTGGCAGCGACAGTTCTGGGGAGTACTCATTGGCATGAGCCCACCTGGAGGCTACCATTTTCTCCCAAAGACCTGGCCCCACCCAATAGCCTATAGTCTCCAGTGCTGGAATGCCTCAGGCTAAACAACCAACAGAGCGGGAACACAACTCCATTCATCAGCAGACAGGCTGTTTAAAGTCTTCATAAGCACAGCCCTGCTCACCAGAGGGACAAGACCCAGCTCCACCCAACAATGGGCAGGAACCAGTCCGGCCCACCAGGAAGCCTGCAAAAGCCTCTTAGACAGCCTCATCCACCAGGGGGCAGACAGCAGAAACAAGAAGAACTAAAACACTGCAGCCAGTGGGACAGAAACTGCAATCACAGAAAGTCAGACAAAATGAGACAGCACAGGAGTATGTCCCTGACAAAGGAACAAGATAAAACCCCAGAAGAACAACTACGTCAAGTGGAGATAGGAAATCTACCCAAAAAAGAATTCAGAGTAATGATAGTAAAGAAGATCCAAGATTTCAGAAAAAGAATAAAGGCAAGGATTGAGAAGATACAAGAAATGTTTAACAAAGACCTAGAAGAACTAAATAACAAACAAACAGAGATGAACAATACAATAACTGAATTGAAAAATACACGAGAAGGAATCAATAGCAGAATAACTGAGGCAGAAGAACAGATAAGTGAGCTGGAAGACAGAATGGTGGAAATCACTGCCATGAACAGAATAAAGAAAAAAGAATGAAAATAAATGAGGACAGCCTAAGAGACCTCTGGGACGACACTGAACACACCAACATCCACATTATAGGGGTTGCAGAAGGGGAAGAGAGAGAGAAAGGACCTGAGAAAATATTTGAAGAGATAATAGCTGAAAACTTTCCTAATGGGAAAGGAAAGAGTCACCCAAGTCCAGGAAGCACAGAGAGTCCCAGGCTGGATAAACCCAGGGAGGAACATGCTAAGACGCATAGTAATCAAATTGATGAAAAATGAAAGACAAAGAAAAAAATATTAAAGTAACAAGGGAAAACCAACAAATAACATACAAGGGAACTCCCATAAGGTTATCAGCTGATTTCTCACCAGAAACTCTGCAGGCCAGAAGGGAATAGCAAGATAAATTTAAAGTCATGAAACCTATAAGAATACTCTACCCAGCAAGGCTCTCATTCAGATTCAACAGATAAGTCAAAAGCTTACAGACAAGCAAAAGCTAAGAGAATTCAGCACCACCAGACCAGCTTTGTGACAAACGCTAAAGGAAATTCACTAGGAGGCAAAAAAAAAAAAAAAAAAAAAAAAAAAAAGCCACAACTAGAAATAAGAAAATTATGAATGGGAAAGCCCACCAGTAAAAGCAAACATACAGTAAAGGTAGGAAGTCATCCACACACAAATGTGATATCAAAACCAGCAATTGTAAGAAGAGGAGAGCACAAATGCAGGATATCGGAAATGCATTTGAAATTAAAAGACCAGCAACTTAAAACAATCTTGTTTATATAGAGACTGCTATATCAAAACCTCATGGTAACCAAAATCTGAAAATCTACAATAGATACACCAAAAAGAAAAAGGAATCCAATCCAAACACAACACTAAAGTCAGTCATCAACACACAATAGAAGAGAACAAAATAGGAAGAAAAAACACCTGCAAAAACAAATCCAAAACAATTAACAAAATGGCAATAAGAATGTACATATCAATAGTTACCTTAAACATAAATGGATTAAATGCTCCAACCATAAGACATAGACTGGCTGAATGGATACAAAACAAAACCTGTACATTTGCTGTCTACCAGAGACCCACTTCAGATCTAGGGACACATACAGAAAGTGAGGCAATGGAAAAATGTATTCCATGCAAAAGGCAATCAAAAGAAAGCTGTAGTAGCAGTACCCATATCAGATAAAAGGACTCCAAAATAAAGGCTGTTACAAGAGACAAAGAAGGACACTACATAATGATCAAGGGATTAATCTAAGAAGAGGATATAACAATTGTAAATATGTATGCAGCCAACATAAGAGCACCTCAATATATAAGTAAAATATTAACAGCCATAAAAAGAGAAATTGACAGTAACACAATAATAGTAGGGGACTTTAACAGCCCACTTTCATCAAAGGACAGACCATCCAAACAGCAAATCAATAAGGAAACAGGCCTTAAATGACACATTAGACCAGATGGGTAATTAATTGATATATATATATATTTATATATATATAATACATTATTCATATCTATATGTTAACATGTTGGTAAATAATATATTATATTTTATAATATATAATGATAAATAATATAATATATTACACATAATATTTAATATATTGATATATTTAATATATTGATATTTATATATATTCATATTTATATAGCATTCCATTAAAAAGCAGCAGAATACACGTTCTTCTCAAATGCACATGAAACATTGTCCAGAACAGATCACATCCTGGGCCACAAAGTGAATCTTGGAAAGTTTAAGAAAATTGAAATAGTTTCAAGCATCTTTTCCGACCAAAACGCTATGAGATTAGAAATGAAATACTAGAAAAAAAACTGTACAAAAGACAAACAAGTGGCGGCTAAACAATATGCTACTAAATAACCAAGGGATCACTGAAGAAATCAAAGAGAAAATCAAAAAATACCTAGAGACAAATAAAAAAAAAAGCATGACAATCCAAAACCTTTGGGACACATCAAAAGCAGTTCTAAGAGGGAAGTTAATAGGAATACAATCTTACCTTAGGAAACAAGAAAAATCTCAAATCAACAACCTAACCTTACACCTAAAGCAACTAGAGAAAGAACAAACAAAACCCAAAGTTAGTAGGAGGAAAGAAATCACAAAGATCAGAGCAGAAATAAATGAAATAGAAACGAAGAAAACAATAGAAAAGATCAATGAAACTAAAAGCTGGTTCTTTGAAAAGATAAACAAAGCTGATAAGCCTTTAGCCAGACGTATCAAGAAAAAAGGGAGAAGGCTCAAAACAATAAGATTAGAAATGAAAAAGAAGTTACAATGTACACAACACAAAGGATCATAAGAATCTACTACAAGCAACTATATGCCAAGAAAATGGACAACCTGGAAGAAATGGACAAATTCTTAAAAAGGTATAATTTCCCAAGACTGAACCAAAAAGAAATAGATAATACAAACTGCCCAGTCACAAGTACTGAAATTGAAACTCTGATTTTAAAACCCCCAACAAAAGTCTAGGACCTGATGTTTTCACAGGCAAATTCTATCAAACACTTAGAGAAGAGTTAACACCTATCCTTCTGAAACTCTTCCATAAAATTGCAGAGGAAGGAATATTCCCGCACTCATTATATGAGGCCACCATTACCCTGATACCAAAATTAGACAAAGATACCACAAAAAAAGAAAATTATAGGCCAATATCACTGATGAACATAGACACAAAAATCCTCAACAAAATACCAGCAAACCAAATCCAACAATACATTAAAAGGATCATACACCATGATCAAGTGAGATTTATTCCAGGATGCAAGGATTTTTCAATATCAATTAGTGTGATACACCACATTAACAAATTGAAGAGTGAAAACAATACAACCGTCTCAATAGATACAGAAAAAGCTTTTGACAAAATTGAACACCAATTTATAATAAAAACTCTCCAGAATGTGGGCATAGAGGGAACCTACCTCAACATAATAAAGGCCATATATGACAAACCTACATCTAACATCATACTCAATGGTGAAAAGCTGTAAGCATTTCCTCTAAGATCAGGAACAACGCAAGGATGCCCAGTCTTGCTATGTTTATTCAACATAGTTTTGCAAGTCCTAGTCGAGGCAATCAGAGAAGAAAAAGAAATAAAAGGAATCCAAATTGGAAAAGAAGTAGTAAGACTGTCACTGCTTGCAGATGACAGGATACTATGCATATAAATCCTAAAGATGCTACCGGAAAACTACTAGAGATCATCAATGAATTCAGTAAAGTTGCAGGATACAAAATGAATACACAGAAATCTGTTGTATTTCTGTACACTAACAATGAAAGATCAGAAAGAGGAATTAAAAAAACAATCCCATTTACAATCAAAAACAATAAAATACATAGGAATAAACCTACCTAAGTAAGAGGATTATTAAGGAGGCAAAAGACCTGTACTCTGAAAGCTATAAGATGCTAATGAAAGAAATCAAAGATGACACAAATGGATAGAAAGATATACTGTCATCTTGGATTGGAAGGATAAATATTGTCAAAATGACTATATTACCCAAGGCAATCTACAGATTCAATACAATCCCTATCAAATACAAATGGCATTTTTCACAGAACTAGAACAAAACAATTTTTTTATTTTGTATGAAGACACAAAAGACCCCAAACAGCGAAAGCAATCTTGAGAAACAAAAAGGGAGCTGGAGGAATCAGGCTCCCTGACTTCAGACTATACGTCAAAGCTACAGTAATCAAAACAGTATGGTACTGGCACAAAAACAGAAATATAGATCAATGGAACAGGAGAGAAAGCCCAGAAATAAACACACACACCTATGGTCAATTAATCTACGACAAAGGAGGCAAGACTCTACAATGAAGAAAGGACAGTTTCTTTAATAAGTGGTGCTGGGAAAACTGGACAGCTACCTGGAAAAATAAAATGAAATTACAACATTCTTAGCGGGACTTCCCTGGTGGTGCAGTGGTTACTCTTCTGCCTGCCAATGCAGGGGACATGGGTTCAATACCTGGTCCGGGAAGATCCCACATGCCGTGAAGCAACTAAGCCTGTGCACCACAACTACTGAGCCTGTGCTCTAGAGCCCGTGAGCCACAACTACTGAGCATGTATGCCACAACTACTGAAGCCCATGTGCCCTAGAGCCCACGTGTCACAACTACTGAGCCCGTGTGCTGCAACTACTGAAGACCATGTGCCTAGAGCCCATGCTCTGCAACAAGAGAAGCCACCACAATGAGAAGCCCGCACACTGCAATGAAAAGTAGTCCCTGCTCACCGCAACTACAGAAAGCCCACGCGCAGCCACAAAGGCCCAATGCAGCCATAAATAAATTAATTAATTTAATTAAATTTAAAAAAAAATTCTTAGCACCATACACAAAAATAAACTCAAAATGGATTAAACACCAAAATGTACAACCAGATACTATAAAACTCTTTGAAGAAAACATAGGCAGAACACTCTGACATAAATTACAGCAATATCTTTTTCAGTCCATCTCCCAGAGTAATGAAAATAAAAACAAAAATAAACAAATGGGACCTAATTAAACTCAAAAGCTTTTGCACAGTGAAGGAAACCATAAACAAAACATAAAGACAACCCACAGAATGGGAGAAAATATTTGCAAACGATGTGACTGACAAGGGATTAATCTTCAAAATATACAAAACAGCTCACGCAGCGCAACATCAAAAAACAAACAACCCTATCAGAAAATGGGCAGAAGACCTAAATAGACATTTCTCCAAAGAAGATATACAGATTGCCAACAAACACATGGAAGTATGTGCAACATCACTCATCATTAGAGAAATGCAAATCAAAACTACAATGAGGTATCACCTCACACCAGTCAGAATGGCCATCATCAAAAAATCTAGAAACAATAAATGCTGGAGAGGATGTGGAGAAAAGGGAACCCTCTTCCACTGTTGGTGGGAATGTAAACTGATACAGCCACTATGGAGAACAGTATGGAGGTTGCTTAAAAAACTAAAAATAGAACTATCATACAATCTAGCAATCCCACTACTGGGCATATACCCTGAGAAACCCATAATTCAAAAACAGTCATGTACCACAATGTTCATTGCAGCTCTATTTACAATAGCAAGGACATGGAAGCAACCTAAGGGTCCATCAACAGATGAATGGATAAAGAAGATGTGGCACATATATACAATGGAATATTACTCAGCCATAAAAAGAAACGAAATTGAGTTATTTATAGTGAGGTGGATGGACCTAGAGACTGTCATAAAGAGTGAAGTCAGAAAGAGAAAAACAAATACTGTATGCTAACACATATATATGGAATCTAAGAAAAAGAAAAAAGTGGTTCTGAAGAACCTAGGAGCAGGACAGGATTAAAGATGCAGACCTAGAGAATGGACTTGAGGACACAGGGTGGGGGAAGGGTAAGCTGGGACGAAGTGAGAGAGTGGCATGGACATATATACACCACCAAATGTAAAACAGATAACTAGTGGGAAGCAGCCGCATAGCACAGGGAGATCAGCTCAGTGCTTTGCATTCACCTAGAGGGGTGGGATAGGCAGGGTGGGAGGGAGACGCAAGAGGGAGGAGATTTGGAGATATATGTTTATGTATAGCTGATTCACTTTGTTATACCGAAGAAACTAACACACAATTGTAAAGCAATTATACTCCAATAAAGATGTTAAAGAAAAAAAGAAAAAACTACAATGAGATATCACCTCACACCAGTAAAAATGGCCATCATCAAAAAGTCTACAAACAATAAATGCCGGAGAGAGTATGGAGAAAGGGGAACCCTCCTACACTGTCGGTGGGAATGTAAGTTGGTGTAGGCACTGTGGAAAACAGTATGGAGATTCCTCAGAAAATAGAGCTACCACATGATCCAGCAGTCCCACTCCTGGGCATATATCTGGAGAAAAACATGGTTTGAAAGGATAGATGCACCCCAATGTTCATGGCAGCACTGTTTACAACAGCCAAGACATGGAAGCAACCTAAATGTTCATTGTAGATGAATGGATAAAGAAGATGTGGTACATATATGCAATGGAATATTACTCCGCCATTAAAAAGAATGAAATAATTCCATTTGTATCAACATGGATGGAGCTGGAGATTATTATACTAAGTGAAGTAAGTCAGACAGAAAAAGACAAATATCATATAATATTACTTATATGTGGAATATGAAAAAAATGATACAAATAAAATTATTTACAAAACAGAAACAGACTCACAAACTTAGAGAATGAACTTATGGTTACTAGGAGGGACAGGTGGGGGGAGGGATAGATTGGGAGTTTGTGATTGACACGTACACACTGCTATATTTAAAATAGATAACCAACAAGCACCTACTGTATAGTACAGGGAACTCTGCTCAATATTCTGTAATAAACTAAATGGGAATAGAATTTGAAATAGAATAGATACATGTATGTGTATAACTGAATCACTTTCTATACACCTGAAACTAACACAACATTGTTAATCAATGATACTCCAATATAAAATAAAATTTTTAAAAAAGATATGCTTTGGAGGCACATTTGTTAAACTGCTTAGCTTTCTGTGCCTTAATTTCATAATTTTTAAAATGGAGATAGTAATAGTACCTTCCTTATAGTAGGTTATAGTAAGGATTAAATTATTTGTGATATGCACAATGTTCCGCCCACTCAATACATTTTAGCTTCTCTTCTTGTGGAAAGAGTACTGGGTGGAAGAGAGTAGATCCATGCTTTAGTTTAGTTCAGCCATGAACTCAAGATATGGCCTCAGCTGGGAAGGGATGGTGATTATAAACCAGACTATTAGAGCTGTATGGGATCTTTGGGATTATTGATGTCATCCTACCAGTGAGGAAAGAATAGGCAGCACAGGAAAGTAAAACTGTATCCGGGAGGAAATCCTTGGCATTGAACTATGTGGCCCCATAAGGCTGTTTCTATTATGAAACTCCAGTGATTCTAAGTACATCATAATGTTACTGACAATTCTTCTATAAGGGCTCTCTGGGGTCTTTGTCAGAACTTCTCTTAGTGCTTGGGTCATTTTATTACTTTTCTAACCTGACCTGAGTTCACAGGCTTCTCAGAAGCTATGCAGAAAATAATGTGAAATCAAAATTTATTTTCTTTCCTTTAGCTCCACAATTGTGCATATTCAATGCCTCATCCCACTGAGAGATGTCCTACTTTCAACTCTCCCTTGAGGTACTGACTTCTGCCTGGGCTGCTTGAAAATCTCCAACCAGGTAGAGTAATCAGTCTTAATATCATTAAAAGTAGAACAATAAAACACTATTGTTTATTTATTGTTTTATTTATCATTTTTTCGAGTAATAGAAAGTAAGCAGCACCAATCATGAAGGAATCTTGTCATTTAAAAAGTTTAAGGAAAAAATCAAACATTTTCAGAAGAGAAAATACTATAAATGCTTTCATGCACCTTCAACCCATATTCAATTTCTACAGTGGGTAAATAGCATGAGGGAAGGTGGAATCATTTTAAATTAAAACTCACTTAACGAGGGCTTCCCTGGTGGCGCAGTGGTTGAGAGTCCGCCTGCCAATGCAGGGGACACGGGTCCATGCCCCGGTCCGGGAGGATCCCACATGCCGCGGAGCGGCTGGGCCCGTGAGCCATGGCTGCTGAGCCTGCGCGTCTGAAGGCTGTGCTCCGCAACGGGAGAGGCCATAACAGTGAGAGGCCCGCGTACCGCAAAAAAAAAAACAAAAAAAAAACAGACCTCACTTAACAGGCTGTTGAAGCTTCAGAAATAGTTGGAGACTCTTGGTGGATCTAACTCTCCCTCAGATGGCAATTGTGAAATCTGGGCAATATATATTTTTTAATTATATTAAGAACTGGAGAGTGACCAAAATCAAAACTAGAGGAAAGCCTATCCTTAAAAGAAGAATTTCCATGAGTGTGATTTAAAGGTTTGCAGGCTCCTGCCTACACAGCTGCAGCAGCAGAAAGCCACCATCTTACTGGTTTGAGGTACCAGACATAGTTTGGGGCAGGCAGAGCAGAAAGTTAGAGGAATAATCCTGAAAGGGAGGGAGCTGCACAAGGGGAAATCCCCAAACATATACATACAAAATCTGCCTAGAACTTTGGATGACCACTAAATTATACATGGCTAGGGAAGACCTGAAGGGGTCTTGAAATATACAGTAGCTGGGAGCTGAATAAATTGAGTGGGGAGATCATTTCCTGTCCACCACAAGGAAGACACAGTTGTGAGTTTGAGTCCAGCCAAACTAACTGCCTTCTAAAATAAGAATTACTGTTCAGAAGAACATAACATAATCCAGATACCCTACATTGTATAACTCATAATGTCCAGTTGCCAATCAAAAATCACTGGACGTGAAAAAAAAATTTTAATTTCAGAAAAAAAAGCATTCAATAATAACTGACCCAGAAGGGATCCAGGTGATGGAAGTTGCACACAAGGACTTTAAAGCAGCCATAGGAAATATGGCCAAAAACTTAAGGGAAAATATACACACAATGAGTGAAAAGAAGGGGAAAATTTTAGAAGAGTTTAAGGTAGAAAAAGAAAGCTTTCCCAGTCCTAGTATCTGTCCTACCTGCCTAGGCTTGGGGCATCTCTTCTAACACTAGGCTCTAATTTACTCTCACTAGACATTATGGAGGCACAGTCAATACTATCCAATATGGCATCACCTACTCCAGTTGACATAGGTCTGATCTCAATGGGATAGAGGGTATATAGTGGTATTGGTTGTGTGGTGGTGTTAACAATGCTGGTGATGGTGGTGGCAGACAGAACTGAAATTCTTGCTGAATATCAGGATGTTAAGAGAAGGTAGTCTAAATCTTTGCTCTAATTAAACAAGCTTATACTTCCAAAGTTATTTCCCATTAACTTTGGTATCTAATCATGGCCTAAATTATGTTTCCTCCAATGTTTCCTAGTGAAGGGAAGGATTTACACAAATAGTAATATCTAAGAATAAGAAGACTTAGTTCTAATACTCTAGCCAATTTGGAGAAGCTAATTAAAATCCCAGGAAACCCAAGTTTTTTCTCCTCTAAAACAAGAGAGAGATTGAATGAAACAATCTCTTTGTAGCTATTTAATGTCGTTAAATATCATTTAATGAATCCCAGACCTGGATTGGGTTTTATCCAATCTCCTATATTGGTAATAAGAGTGCCTATCCTGCTTACTCCACAGAGCAACTATGAAGAACAAATGAGATAATGACAACAGTAGCTTACATTTATTGAGGGATTACCATTTTCCAGGCATAGTTCTAAGTGCTTTCTTTTTATGTATTAACTCATCTACTACTAACAACAATGAGGTAGGTAGTATTTCTATTAGTCTCATTTCATAGATAAGGAAACAGAGATTAAATAGCTTGCCAATTTAATAAGAATTAAAGGTGGGATTCCACCCTGGGAGTCTGTCAGTGAAGATGTGCAAATCAAGTGCTCTCAGCACTCTTAGCCTCTGTCGTTAAGAATGTAAACTGGTACAACCACTATGGAGAGCAATTTGGCAACAGTCTTACAATTAGATGCTCACTCTTATGAACAGGTTATTCCAATCATGATATTCACTAAGAGAAACTCTTGTACAAGTGTAGGAGAAGACATAGAAAAAAAAATTTCAAGTAAATATTATTTGCAATAGGGAAAAAAGCCTAACTGTTCATCAATAAGGGAATGGGTAAATCAATTGAGATGTTCTACAACAATTAAGTGAATGTGTATCAATATAAATAGATCTAGAATTTTCCTCTCCAATATGGTAGCCACTAGCCACATAAAGCTAATAAGCACTTGAAATATGGTTAAAGATGTATGTTAGAAGAGTAATATTTTGGATATATTGAGTTTAATAAAATATATACTAAATTTAATTTTGCTGGTTTCTTTCTGCTTTTCTGTTTTAGTTTTTTTAATTTTTAAAATTTTAATTAATTTATTTATTTTGGTCACACCACACGGCTTGCAGGACCTTAGTTCCCTGACCAGGGATTGAACCCAGGCCCACGGCAGTGAAAGTGCTGAGTCCTAACCACTGGACCACCAGGGAACTCCCTCTCTGCTCTTTTTAGATGTGGCTATTAGAAAATTTTAAATTAGTATGTGGCTTATATATTTTTATTGGACAGCACTGACCTAGAAAATATAATCTGAGTTAAAATAAGCAAGCTATGAAAAAATCTGTGAACACTACAAAGCAGATAAAGCAATACTATCTGCTGTTCATGGAACATCTACACTCAAGTAAAATATAAAACTATGGAGTGAAATGGTACCCTTCAAATATATAATAATGGCTTCCCACAGAGAATAGATAAGGGGATGGAACTTGGAGAGGAAAACAAAGAGAACTTGAATTTTATTTGTAATATTCTACTTTATTTAGATAAAATATCTGAAGCCAAAAGGACTAAATAGTAATATTTGATTGTTCTTAAAGGGGGATATTTTTACATTTTGGTATTTTAACATTCCAAAAATGAAAGAGAGCAAAAAATTGAAGATCAATAACTTCACACATGCAGCACACATTCATTCACACTTCTAAGAATTCTCCAGTCATTAGGCACCATATTTAACCAGAGGGTCTAGCAAAGATGAAGACAAGTGTGAGGATGTTGAGGAGAGAGGTTAAAATACACACACTGCCATCTGATAATTGTGTATATGAATATTTATAAAGCACAATGATTTTTCCTGACTATAAAAGTAATATGTGCTCATTGTAGAAAATTTGTAATTTATGAAAAGTATAAAGAAAACAACAACCTACCACAATCCCATCACTAATAGAAAGTCAGTGGATATTTTGGTTTATTTTCTTTCAGTCTCTTTGAACATTTGGCTTTTTACTTTTGCTAATATCCGGCAGATATTTTGAAACAAACCCCTGAATGAAATACGATTGCTTTGTCTTTGATCAAAATAACCTTTGCCTTGGGGGTTCAGATTAGGCTTGTGATATCTTTCCGTTTTAAAATCAAAACAAAAATAAAACCAATGGCTAATACTGACTTAAGGCTGTACCCAGCACGCTCAGCATGTTACATGCATTATATAATTTAAACTACTTTCTGCTGTAGGAACTATTATAATTCCTATTTTATACAGAGAAATGAGGCATAAAGAGGCTTACTAAGTTGCCAAGGAAGAGCCTGGATGAGATGAAGCTTGGGATTCAAACCCAGAGGGTTTGATAAATACATCTCCATCTCCATGGCAGGCCCCCTAAGAGTGAGTCTTTGGGTTTGTGTTGAATTTAAATGTGTGTGAGTGTGAATGTGAATGTGAATGTGTGTGTGTGGTGGTGATGGGAATAGTGGCATAGAACATATTCTGCTGCCATTACCTGCCCCACCAAGCCACTCTCTAGAGGCCCCTACACCTCCATTACACTAACCTCAGACTAAAAACTGAACCTGGCCCAATCTAAGGAGATTCAAATATCAGATAAGCTGTGAAAATGTTCTCTTGGGGTTAGGCAGAGAGTCAGTTCATCCTCTCAAATACACTTTGTATTGTTTTAGGTTCAGAGATCCTCTCTGTAACCTCTGGCCCATTCCTTAACAATCCTCAACAGGCTGCAATTGGAACAAAGAACCTCAGAGCCCCAGAGTGATCAGTGTCTGAGTCTATGTACTGCTTGCTGTATTTGGACACATAAACAGGTATAAATGAGTCAGGTGAACTTTGTTAATGAAAAGATAATTTTATCTCACATTTAACATTTGTTGAGCCCTCATTATACTTTGCCCTGGACTAAGTACTTTACATGTTTGCATGTTTGCGTATTTCATTTAATCTTCATAACAATCCTATAAAGAAGGTTTTATTATGATTCCCATTTCACTGATAAAGAAACTGAGGCTTAGAGAGGTTGAGGAACCTGCTCAGGTCACAGAGATAATAATGGTGGAGTGGTCCACACTTCCAAACTGGGGACTACAAACACCAGAGTCCATACTCTTCCTCTATCCTTTAACACCACCCACGCCCCAGCATATAAAGACTTCTTATTTCCCTTTGCTAAGTAGTGTAATGTAACAATGTTTGAGACCAGTAGAAGAAACATATTTGATATGGAATCCACCAGACACTGGTATAGCCAATCAGATGATTCTTATCTTTTATAAAGACATCTTTTCCTTCAGTTTCTCCCACCAGACCTGCCACGTTTGGGTTGGATATCTGTTACCAACTCCTGGTTCTACCTAGTTGGTATTCAGGAATGGTCCATAACCCAAAGAAGCAGATTTTAAATGACTTGATTTTGTGTTGCACATTGCAGCCTAGGAGGAAACTGGATGGCTACCAGCTTATAAAAATAAGGAAATGAGAATCATGCTTAATAGGAATGAGGCCTGCCAGTGATCAGAGACAGGGATTAACATTTCAAAATATGATGGGAGAAGTGGGTAGGGCAGGGGATGAGTAGGCAGAAGGATGAATCAGAGACAAAGGCAGCCTTAGCCAAAGAACTGACCAACAAACAGATTCTGGGCACTTAACAAACTCTAGTAACTCCATAATAGAGTAGAAGATATCCTCAAGTTAATTTTTCTTCAATTCTTGTCCATTGAAGGCTGAGGAGCAGTCATCATTGGGGGCCTTTAGAGTTGAGAAGACATGCTGATTGGGGTGGACCAAAGGAGAGATGAAAGCAAATGCACCTGGTGCTGGGATCCAGCCACTCCCTTGGCCGTAAAGCAGCACTTAACCCCAGTACCCTCCCACTGTATTGTTAGTATGTGTCCCAACAAGCAGTGTCATTGAATTTCATCACTATCCCAGGTTCTACTAAAGGCCTGAGTCTTCATAATATTGCCTACACATGATGAGTATTAAACAGCAGGAGAACCCCATTGTCCTTGATGAGATGTAGAACACAGTATCTGAGGTCAGGAAACTAATGAATTAATGGGGGGAAAGTCTGTATCTGAGACCTTGATTATTGAAGCAGAGATAAAATGTACACAGAAAAAAGAGAGCAAAATAAAAAGTGAAGGGAAGAGCTCCCACTTTTCCCACTCTTCAGACCTTTAACCTAGATCAAGGAATGGGAATTAAGCTTCAGCTACATGTGTCCGTATCAATACCCTCTCCCGCCAGGGGGTCGTACTGCAGGAAGAAGAATTGTGTATTTTAAGAGAAATGTAGCCAATGCACCACTTTTTGACTGAAAGAAGGAAAAAATGACAAGGCAAGGAGGAAATAAAAGAACTGGATAGTAATGTCTTTGAAATTCCCTCTGCATACGATTTCCCAGGCTCTAAGAGCAACTTTTATACTCGTACTCCATGTGCAGCCTTAAAGTGAGTCTCCACAGTCATCCAAACATCATAAAAAGCTGTTCTCATTATTCCCACCCTTCCTAGGAGTGGGATTAAGTAGTTGATCTGAGACAGCCCTGCTAGTTACTCTGACCTCTTTCTTGACAGGAGCTGTTGACACTTGCTCTCGTTCCTCCTTTTACAGGAAAGTGGCACTGTACCTGTATCTCAGTGCAATACTGTCATTGGCAAGGCCTCCAAGAATAGAAAACAATGAATGACACAAAGGGGGTATAAAACCTCATAAAGTGGGACTATTGGCCAAATCCAGAATTGACTCAGAGTACCAGCAGCTCCCCTCAGTGACAACATGAACCTCCCAGCAGTTAGGCAGTGATTAGGCTAAAGAGAGATGTGTTTCTGGGCCGCTGAGGCACCTCTGGCTCTTTAGATTTCTAAAGAATTCATGGACCCACTTTAGATATCAGAATAAATGGCTTTGGGTAAGAGAAAAGTGGTGAATTCCTGTGGCAGCGTAAGGCTGAACCCTACCAAAGTGTTTTCTTGCAGAGGAAAGTAGCCTGCACGTGGTCTGCTGTTCAGTACTGAAGTTTTATAGCCCTTCCTTATGCTGTGTGCTTGGCACTGTCACTCTTCCTGACAGTCTCTGTAAGCAAACACTCCTTCAAGGTTTCAGTAAACTTGCCCCTCTGCCTTCTTTAATAAAATGCATCCTTGGAATTCGGTGGATCTTCTTGTTTACTTATTGGTTTGAAAATATACAGAAAGATTTCTATTAGATACATAGTTTCTGGGTTCATCAGTTCTACCTGCATACTATTATAAACATGTTCTACTGGGCACTTATATGGTTAGGAAAGATCTTGCCTTCAATGTCAAACCTTTATTAAGCACCAAAGGACTTTCTCAGAGGTGAAATTGCTCAGATGGAGAATGTGGATAAGAATCAGGCTCTGGATTCAGACAGACTGAGGTTCACTCTCTGCTCTGTCACTTAAGTTGCTGTGGATTTGGGGCAAGTTACCTCACCTCTCTGACTTTTTCCATATCTATAAAGTGAACATGACACAAATATCTATAACAAGGTTTGTTGTGAGGATTATATTATGTGCCTGGCACATAATAAGAGCTCAGAATTATTATTAAAAAATAAAACATGGACCCTAATTTTGTGGAGTTCATGGTATATAAGGGAAAGCAAATATTTAAAGATATAAACAATTACATCTGAACAAAAGTGCTATAAGGGACATGATAAAACAAACCAAAAAAAAAAACCCCAAAAAACAAAAACAAAAAAAACAACAGTAAAGCACAGACAAATAGCTATTCATTTTTGTCAGAAAGGGTACTAAGGGAGGAAGTACTATTTGATCTCACTTGGCTGATAAGTGAAGATGGGTGTTCTATGCAGAGGAAGAAACAAGAGAAGAGGCAGAAAGCCATGAAGCAGAAGAGAATGCAACCATGTGGAGGTGAGAACCCAATCCACATGAAGCGATGGTCGGCTTTCTGAACTTTGTGAATGATTAACTCCTATTAATTCCTAAGAGTCAGAGTATACATTTTTCTTTAGCCTGATGACTAATCTACTGCAGAAGATGAATTGACCAGAAAGGGAAAGGTGGAGCGCACTATGGAAGAACTGAGACGATGGATACCCACCCGACTTTGGTTGAGTAAGTCAAAATCCAATCAAACTTGGTATTATAGCTCAATTACTTCTCATTCAAGAGCACTGCATCCTAATTATGTATCGTCATTCACTAAGTCAGACAGGGCATAAGCCAAGAAAAGAAGCTTCCCAGTCATAGTTACCTTGAATTTGTTCATTAACCAGTTCATTTGCTCATAGAACATCTTATTTGTCACACCAGTCCTTTCAATTTGTTGTTTGTTCAGCCTGATTCTCCTAAAGGTCAGGGCTGAATTTCCCATCACTATTATTGAATACAGCCTGGATTAATCCTGTTTCCAATGCCCAATTGACTTTTTTTTCCCTTTATGCTTATGTGCAAACGTACACTAAAAACTTACAAATACAAAACTTCCTCTAGGTAAAAATTCAAGGAAATGGGGAGACTTGCAGTGAAAGTCAGAAGAGCTTTCTCTCTCTGCAGTGCAGGAGAACACTCAGCCCTTGAGAGGATGGGAGAATCAAGCTTAACAAATGCATTAGTTAAAGCATACAGATAAATCCAGAAATGTTTCAAATGAAAAATGGTGACTGAGCCAAGGTTTTGTATATTCTCTCAATGCTCTTGAACATGTTCCAGTCTACTTAGTGCTAAATGTCTTTCTTAAAAAATATTTTCAGTTATTTTAGGAATAATCTATTTGTATTACTAGTTTGTTTCCACTATGGTCAAGAAAATTACTTTATGATTTCAATTCTTTACCACTTATTGGAAACTGTTTTATTTTCCAGCATATGGCCAATTTTGGTAAATCTTCCACGTGTATTTGGAAATATTGTGCATTCTGTAGTTATTGAATGCACGACTGTGGATCTGTTTATTTCTCCATTTAATTATGTTAGTTTATGTCTTAAAATTAAGGTTATTTTATTAGTTGGTTGTAAACTTAGGTTATTACATCTTCCCTTTAAACTGATTATTTTATCATTATGAAATGTCACTCTTTATTGCTATTAAATAAAATAATACAGTAATTATTTATCTCTAATATTTAATACTGAAATAGTTAGAAGTATTAAAGTTCCTTCTAAATTTGTCAAAATGAAGAGATCTTTTTCTTTATCTCTAGAATTGTTGCATACAGAGGTTTTATTTTATCTCTAGTAATACTATATAATAAAGTATTTGTAATTATTCAATTTTCTTTCCTTGTTAGTTTGTAATACTGTTTTATATCTCAATTATTACAACATGTATCTTTGACTTATTAGTATTTACTTTAAGTTAATATTTTATCCACTTTCCAGATAATGCAAAGACCTTATAAGACTTTTTAAAAATATTTTTCTAATTTTATTGAGATATAATTGACATATAACATTGTATTTGTTTAATATGTATAACAGAATGAGATTTGATGCATGTACATATTGTGAAATGATTACCACAATATGTCCAGTTAACACCCATTACTCATATAATTACAATTTTTCTCATTTTATGAGAACTTTTAAGATCTACTCCCTTAATAACTTTCAAATATACAATACAGTATTGTTAACTAGAGTCATCATGCTGTACATTATATAACTAGAACTATTTATCTTATAACTGGAAGTTTGTACCTTTTGACCACCTTCACCAATTTCTCCCACCCCCAACTCCCTGACTCTGGCATCCATCAATCTGTTCTGTTTTATAAGTTCAGTTTTTTTAGATTCCACATGTAAGTGAAATCATACAGTATTTGCCTTTCTCTGTCTAATTTATTTCACTTAGCATAGGGCTCTCAAGGATTTATAACACCTTAACACCATTGACCTCTCTACTCTCTGTGCTTTTGCTATTTTGTGTTTCAATTCAACATATATTTTTAAACCCACAAACATTAGTGTTATTATTTTAATTAATATGTATTTATATTTCTATTGTTGTTATTCTTTCTGTTGTCATTGTTCCTTTTTGCATTTTTTTGCTTCTATCTAGGATCATTTTCCTTCTGCCAAAGAACTCTCTTTAGTATTTTAGTGAAGGTCAAATGGGAATGAATTCTAAGTTTTTGTTTGTTGGGAAAAGTATTTATTTTGCCTTAATTTTTGAAGGATATATTCATTAGGTATGGAATTCTCAATTCACATTTATTTTCTTACATTATTTCAAAGATGTGATTCGATAGATTCATGGTTTCTGTTGCTTCTATTAAGAGGTCAGCTGTCAGTCTTGCTGCCTCTTTGAAGGTAATGTGTGTTTTCCTTGCTTTTTAAAATATTTTTCTGTTTTTCCTTGGTTTGCAGCAGTTTTACTGTGATGTGACTAGATATGGTTTTCTTTGATTTTATCCTATTTGAGGTTTTCTTTGATTTTATCCTGTTTGAGGTTTGCAGATCTTCTTGAATTTATTACTTAATATCTCTTGGTAGTTTTAGAAAATTCTCATGCAGTAGCTCTTCCAGTATTGCATCTTCCACAATCTCTCCTCTAATTACATGTATGTTAGATCTTTACATGGGGTCCCACATATTTCTTATGATCTCTTAAAAGTATTCTTTATATTTTTTCCCTCTTTGGACTTTATTCTGGACACTTTCTACTGACCTATGTTTCAGTTCACTAAGCCTCTTTTCTGCTGTGTCTAATATGTTATTAAATCCATTCTTTAAATTCTTAATTATTGTATTTTTTTCTGTTTGAAAGTTTCCCTTTAAATTTTTTCACATACCCTAGTTTAATGAAATTCACCATCTTTTTATTTGTTTTGCCAAAAATCAAAATCATAACTATTTTAATGTCTACATTTGATAATTCTAATATGTACATCATTTGTTGGTTTGTTTCTATTATTTATTTTTTCAGTTACAGTTTCATTTTGTTTTGTTGTCTGAAATGCCTAGTAAAGTTTAACTGAATGTTAGATCTAATGTCTGAAGTATTATAAGCCTTCTTAATAGTTCATCATCTTCCAAGAGGGATTTAATTTTCTTCTGGCAGTCTGATAACATATGGGCAGATCATCTTGATCTGCTCAAGGTTGGTCTATTTTAGTCTGCTCTTATTTTTAGAGTATATCTCTTTTGAAAATCTCAGTTGAGTAAAAGTAAAACACCTGTACTTGGAAAATTATAAGACACTGATGAAAGAAACTGAACACATAGAGATGGAAACATGCACTGTGTTCATAGATTGGAAGAATTAATATTGTTAAAATGACCATACCACCCAAGGCAATCTACAGAGTCAGTGCAATCCCTATCAAAATATGAGCGGCATTTTCCACAGAAATAGAACAAATGATTTTAAAGTTTACATAAAAACACAAAAGATCCCCAATAGCCAAAACAATCTTGAGAAAGAAGAACAGGGCTGGAGGAATCATGCTTCCTGACTTCAGACTCTATTACAAAGCTCTAGTAATCAAAACAGTATGGTACTGGCCCAAAACAAAAACCAGACACATAGATCAATGCAACAGAATAGAGAAACCAGAAATAAACCCACACACTTACAGTCAGTTAATCTACAACAAAGGAGGAAAGAATATACAATGGAGAAAATACAGTCTTTTCAATAAGTTATTCTGGGAAAACTGGACAGTTACATGTATAAGAATGAGCTTAGAACATTTCCTAATACAAAAATAAACTCAAAACAGATTAAAGGCTTAAATAGTCTTAAATGTAGGACTTGAAACCATAAAACACCTAGAAGAGAAAATAGGCGGAACACTCTGACATAAATTGTAGCAATACATTTTTGGATTTGCCTCCTAAAGCAAAGGAAATAAGAGCAAAAATAAACAAAGGGGACCTAATCAAACTTAAAGCTTTTGCACAGTAAAGGAAACCACTGACAAAGCAAAAAGAAAACCTATGGAATGGGAGAAAATATTTGCAAATAATATGACCAATAAGGGGTTAATACCTAAAATGTAAAGAAAGAACTTCCAGACAAGATGGTAGAAGGACCTTGCGCCCACCTCCTTTCATGAGCACACCAAAATCACATCTAACTGCTCAACAACCATTGGTAAAAAAAGACTGGAACCTACCAAAAAAGATATTATACATCCAAAGACACAAAAAAGAAAGCACATGTGATGGTAGGAGAGGCACACTCATGATATAATCAAATTCCATACCCCCCAGCTGGTGACCTACAAATGAGAGAATAAATATATTGCAGAAGTTCTCCCACAGGAGTGAGAGTTCTGAGCCCCACAGCAGGCTACCAAGTCTGGGGGTCTCACATTGAGGGGAGGAGCCCCCAGAGCATTTGGCTTTGAAGACCAGCAGAGCTTGATTGCAGGAGCTCAACAGGACTGGGGGAAACAGAGACTCCATCCCTGAAAGGTGAACACAAGGTCTCATGCACACTGGGACCCAGGCCAGGGCAAAAGCAGTGACTTCACAGAGCCTGGGCCAGACCTACCTACTGGTCTTTGAGGGTCTCCTGGGGAGGCGGGGGTGGCAGTGGCTCACTCTGGGGACAAGGACACTGGTGGTGGAGGTATCAGGGAGTATCCATCACCATGAGCTCTCCTGGAGGCTGACATTTTGGCACCAAGGCCTGGTGCCAGCCAACAGCCTGTAGGCTCCAGTTCTGGGATGCCTCAGGCCAAACAACCAACAGGTGGAAACACAGCCCTACTCATTAACAGACAGGCTGCCTAAAGACTTCCTGAATCCATAGCTGCATCTAGACACACCCTTGACATGGCCCTGCCCACTAGAAAGCCAAGACCCAGCTCCACCCACCAGTGGGCAGGCACAGGCCCTTACCACCAAGAAGCCAGCACAAGCCTCTAGACCAGCCTCATCTACAAGGGGGCAGATACCAGAAGCAAGAAAACTATGATCCTGCAGCCTGCAGAACTGAGTCTGCAAACACAGGTCAGAATCTACCCTGGGACTAGCTGGTCCTTGGTCCTTAGGTGACAAGAGGGGAGTATACCGCTGGGATACATAGGACATCCCCTACAGAGGGCCACTTCTCCAAGGTAGAGAAATGTAACTAAATTTCCACATACATAAAACTACAAATAGAAATCTAAACAAAATGAGATGGCAGAGGAGTATGTTCCAGGTGAAGGAACAATATAAAACCCCAGAAGAACAACTAAGTGAAGTGAAGATAGGCAATCTACCCGAGAAAGAGTCCAGAGTAATGACTGTAAAGATGATCCAAGAACTCGGGAAAAAATGGACACACAGAGCAAGAAGTTACAAGAACTTTATAACAAAGAGTTAGAAAATATAAAGAACAACCAAACAGAGTTGAAGAATAAAATAAGTGCAATAAAAAAATACACTAGAAGGAATCAATAGCAGAATAAATGAGTCAGAAGAATGGATAAGTGACCTGGAAGACAGAGTGGTGGAAATCACTGTCAGAGAACAGAATAAAAAAAAAAAAGAATGAAAAGAAATGAGGACAGTTTAAGAGAACTTTGAGACATCAAATGCATGAACATTTGCATTTTAGGGGTCCCAGAAGGAGAAGAGAGAGAGAAAGAACCTGAGATGATATTTAAGAGATAATAGCCAAAAACTTCCTTAACATGGGAAAGGAAACAGTCACCCAAGTCTAGAAAGAGCAGAGAGTCCCATACAGGATTAACCCAAGGAGGAACATGCCAAGACACATAGTATTCAAACTGACAAAAATTAAAGATAAAGAGAAAATATTAAAAACAACAAGAGAAAAGGAATAAATAACAAAAGGAATCTCCATAAGGCTATCAGCTGATTTTTCAGCATAATCACTGCAGGCCAGAAGGGAGTGGCACAATATATTTAAAGTGATGAAAGGGAAAAATCTACAACCAAGAATACTCTACCCAACAAGGATCTTGTGCAGATTTGACAAAAAAATCAAAATCTTTACAGACAAACAAAAGCTAAAATAATTCAGCATCATCAAACCAGCTTTACAACAAATGCTAAAGAACTACTCAAGGTGGAAAAGAAAAGGCCACAACTAGAAATAAGAAAATTGCAAAATGGGAAAGCTCACTGATAAAGGCAAACATATAGAAAAGGTAGGAAATCATCCACACACAAATATGATATCTAAACTAGTAATAATAGTTTCGAGGAGGAGAGTACAAATGCAGGATACTTGACATGCATTTGAAATTAAGAGATCAGCAACAATTTTGTATAATGTGTGTGTGTGTGTGTGTGTGTGTGTGTGTATACTGCTATATCAAAAGCTCACAGTAACTACAAACCAAAAATATATAATTGATATACACACACAAAAAAAAGGGAATCCAAACACAACAGTAAAGATAGTCACAAAATCACAAGATGAGAGAACAAAAGAGGAAAGGAAGAAAAAAGACCTACAAAAACAAATTTAAAACAATTAACAAAATGGCAATAAGAATATACATATCGATAATTACCTTAAATATAAATGAATTAAATGCTCCAACCAAAAGACACAGACTGGCTGAATGAATACAGAAACAAGACCCATATATATGCTGCCTACAAGAGACCCACTTCAGATCTAGAGACACATACAGACTGAAAGTGAGAGGATAGAAAAAGTTATTCCATGCAAATGGAAATCAAAAGAAAGCTGGAGTAGCAATACTCCTATCACACAAAACAGACTTTAAGATAAAGACCATTACAAGAGACAGAGAAAGATACTTCATAATGATCAAGGGATCAATCCAAGAAGATATAACAGTTGTAAATATATATGCACCCAACATAGGAGCACCTCAGTATGTAAGTCAAATGTTAACAGACATGAAAGCAGAAACTGATAGTAACACAATAATAGTGGGGGATTTGAATACCCTCCCTACATCAGTGGACACATCATCCAGACAGAAAATCAATAAGGAAACACAGGCATGAAATGACACCTAAACTAGATGGGCTTAACTGATATTTATAGAGCATTCCATCCAAAAGCAGCAGAATTCACATTCTTTTCAAGTGCACATGGAACATTCTCCAGAATTGATCACATGCTGGGTCACAAAGTGAACCTCAGTAAATTTAAGAAAATGTAAATTATATAAAGCATCTTTTCCAACCACAACACTGTAAGATCAGAAATCAACTACAAGAAAAAAACTGCAAAACACACAAACAGATGGAGGCTAAATAATATGGTACTAAACAACAAATGGATCACTGAAAAACTCAAAAAGGAAATTTAAAAAGTACCTAGAGACAAATGAAAATGAATACATGATGATCTGAAACCTATGGGGAGCAGCAAAAGCAGTTCTAAGAAGGAAGTTAACAGTGATACAAGCTTACCTCAGGAAACAAGAAAAATCTCAAATAAACAGCATAACCTTACACCTAAAGCAACTAGAGAAGAAAAAAAACAAATTCCAAAGTTAGAAGGAAAGAAATAATAAAGATCAAAGCAGAAATAAATGAAATAGAGAAGAGAACAATAGAAAAGATCAATGAAACTAAAAGCTGGTTCTTTTTTTTTTTTTAAGTCTTTATTGGAGTATAATTGCTTTACAATGGTGTGTTAGTTTCTGCTTTATAACACAGTGAATCAGTTATACATATACATATGTTCCCATATCTCTTCCCTCTTGCATCTCCCTCCCTCCCACCCTCCCTATCCCAACCCTCTAGGTGGTCACAAACCACCGAGCTGATCTCCCTGTGCTATGCGTCTGCTTCCCAATAGCTATCCATTTTATGTTTGGTAGTGTATATATGTCCATGCCACTCTCTCACTTTGTCACAGCTTACCCTTCCCCCTCCCCATATCCTCAAGTCCATTCTCTAGTAGGTCTGTGTCTTTATTCCTGTCTTACCCCTAGGTTCTTCATGACTTTTTTTTCCTTAAATTCCATATATATGTGTTAGCATACGGTATTTGTCTTCCTCTTTCTGACTTACTTCACTCTGTATGACAGACTCTAGGTCTATCTACCTCATTACAAATAGCTCAATTTCGTTTCTTTTTATGGCTGAGTAATATTCCATTGTATATATGTGCCACATCTTCTTTATCCATTCATCCAATGATGGACACATAGGTTGTTTCCATCTCCAGGCTATTGTAAATAGAGCTGCAATAAACATTTTGGTACATGACTCTTTTTGAATAAAGGATTAATCTCCAAAATTTATAAGCAGCCCATGCAGCTCAATAACAAAAAAAAAACAACCCAATCCATAAATGGGCAGAAGACCTAAATAGACATTTCTCCAAAGAAGATATATAGACTGCCAACAAACACATGAAAGAATGCTCAACATCATTAATCATTAGAGAAATGCAAATCAAAACTACAATGAGATATCATCTTACACCGGTCAGAATGGCCATCATCAAAAAATCTAGAAACAATAAATGCTGGAGAGGGTGTGGAGAAAAGGGAACACTCTTGTACCGCTGGTGGGAATGTGAATTGGTTACAGCCACTATGGAGAACAGTATGGAGTTTCCTTAAAAAACTACAAATAGAACTACCATATGACCCAGCAATCCCACTACTGGGCATATACCCTGAGAAAACCATAATTCAAAAAGCTGGTTCTTTGAAAAGATAAACAAAATCAATTAACCTTTAGCAAGACCCATCAAGGAAAAAAGGGAGAGGGCCCAAATCAGTAAAATTAGAAATGAAAAAAAAAATTACAACTGACACCACAGAAATACAAAAGACTGTAAGAAACTACTACAAGCAACTATATGCCAATAAAATGGATAACCTAGAAGAAATGGACAAATTCTCAGAAACACAATCTCCCAAGAGAGAACTAGGAAAAAATAGGAAATATGAATGGACCAATTACAAGTACTGAAATTGAATCTGTGACTAAAAACCTCCCAACAAACAAAAGTCCAGGACCAGATGGCTTCACCAGTGAATTCTATCAAACATTTAGAGAAGAGTTAACACCTATATTTCTGAAACTATTCCCAAAAAATTGCAGAGGAAGGAACACTTCCAAACTCATTCTATAAGGCCATCATTCCCCTGACACAAAAACCAAGCAAAGATACTAAAAAAAAGAAAATTATAGGCCAATATCACTGAAGAATATAGATGCAAAAATCCCCAACCAAATCCTAGCAAACTGAACTCAACAATATGTTAAAAGGGTCAAACACCACGATCAAGTGGGATTTACCCCAGGGATGCAAGAATTTTTCAGTATGGCACATCGTCAATCAGTGTGATATACCACATTAAGAAACTGAAGAATAAAAACCATATGATCATCTCAATAGATGCAGAAAAAGCTTTCGATAAAATTCAACATCCATTTATGATAAAACCTCTTCCAGAATGTGAGCATAGAGGGAACCTACCTCAACATAATAAAGGCCATATATGACAAACCTACAGCTAACATCATACTCAATGGTGAAAAGCTGTAAGCATTTTCTCTAGGACCAGGAACAAGACAAGGATGTCCAATCTTGCCACTTTTATTCAACATAGTTCTGGAATTCCTAGCCACAGCAATCAGAGAAGAAAAAGAAATAAAAGGAATCCAAACTGGAAAGGAAGTAGTAAAACTGTCACTTCTTGCAGATGACATGATACTATGCACAGAAAATCCTAAAGATGCTACCAGAAAAGTACTAGAGCTTATCAATGAATTTGATAAAATTGTAGGATACAAAATCCGTACAAAATTAAATGAAATCTGTTGCATTTCTATACACTAACAATGAAAGATCAGAAAGAGAAATTAAGGAAACAGTCTCACTTACCATTGCATCAAAAAGAATAAAATATCTAGGAATAAACTGACCTAAGGAGACAAAACACCTGTACTCCAAAAATTATAAGATACTGATGAAAAAAATTGAAAATGACACAAAAAGATGGAAAGATATACTGTCTTCTTGGATTGGAAGAACAAATATTGCTAAAGTGACTATAATACCCAAGACAACCTACAGATTCAATGCAATCCCTATCAAATCACCAATGGCATTTTTCACAGTACTAGAACAAAAATATTTTTAACTCTATGGCAACACAAAAGACCCCAAATAACAAAAGCAATCTTGAGAAAGAAAAGCAAAGCTGGTGGAATCAGGCTCCCTAACTTCAGACCATACTACAACGCTGCAGTCATCAAAACAGTATGGTACTGGCACAAATACAGACATATAGATCAATGGACAGGATAGAAAGCCCAGAATTGTACCCACACACTTATAGCCAATTAATCTATGACAAAGGAGGCATGAATATACAATGGAGAAAAGACAGTCTCTTCAATAAGTGGTGCTGGAAAAACTGGACAGCTACATGTAAAAGAATGAACTTAGAGCATTCTCTAACACCATACACAGAAATAAACTCAAAATGGATGAAAGACCTAAATGTAAGACTGGATACTATAAAATTCTTAGATGAAAACATAGGCAGAACATCCTTTGACATAAATCGCAGCAATATTGTTTTGGATCCGTCTCCCAGAGTAATGGAAATAAAAACAAAAATAAACAAATGGGACCTAATTAAACTCTAAAGCTTTTTGCACAGCAAAGGAAACCATAAACAAATGAAAAAACAACCTACAGAATGGGAGGAAATATTTGCAAGCTATGTGACTGACAAGGGGTTAATCTCCAAAATATACAAACAGATCATGCAGCTCAATGTCAATAAAAGCAAACAACCCAATCAAAAATGGGCAGAAGATCTAAGTAGACATTTCTCCAAAGAAGACACACAGATGGCCAAGAAACTAAAAATAAAGCTACAGTATGATCCTGCAATCTCACTCCTGGGCATATATCTGGAGAAAAACATGGTTCAAAAAGATACATGCACCACAATGTTCATTGCAGTGCTATTTACAATAGCCAAGACATGGAAGCAACCTAAGGGTCCATTGACAGATGAATAGATAAAATGTGGTATATATACACAACTGAATATTACTCAGCCATAAAAAATAATGAAAGAATGTCATTTCAGAAACATGGATGGACCTAGAGATCATACTAAGTGAAGCAAGCCAGATGGAGAAAGATAAATATCATATGGTATCACTTATATGTGGATCTAAAGAAAAAAATTCAAATGAACTTATAATATTTACAAAACAGAAATAAACCTATAGACATAGAAAACAAACTTATGGTTACCAAAGGGGAAAGCAGGGGAGGGATAAATTAGGAGTTTGGGATTATCATATACACACTACTATATATAAAATAAATAACCAACAAGGACCTATTGTATGGCACAGGAAACTATACTCAATATTTTGTAATAATCAATAAGGGAAAAGAATCTGAAAAAGAATATATATATGTGTGTGTATATATATATATATATACACACACATATATATATATATATGAATCAGTTTCCTATATACCTGAAACTAACACATTATAAATCAACTATACTCCAATAAAAACAAAAGTTGTTATATATATATATATATATATATATATATTTACACGCATATAAACAGCTCATACAACTCAACAGCAGAAAAACAACCCAATTTAAAAATGCACAGAAGACCTAAGTAGACATTTCTCCAAAGAAAACCTACAGATGGCCAACAGGACATGTTAAAAGATGCTCAACATTGTTAATCATCAGAGAAATGCAAGTTAACACCTCAATGAGATTTCACCTCACACCTGTCATAATGGCTATCATCTTGGCTATCAGTCTACAAATAACGAATGTTGGTGAGCATGTGGAGAAAAGGAAACTCTGGTACAGTGTTGGTAGAAATGTAAATTGGTTCTGCCACTGTGGAAAACAGTATGGAGGTTTCTCAAAAGCTAAAATAGAACTACCTTATGACCCATCAATTCTACTCCTGAGTTTATAACAAAAAAACAAAAACAAAAAGCCCACCAATTCAATGAAATAATGCCATTTGCAGCAACACTGATGGACCTGGAGATTATTATACTAAGTGAAGTAAGTCAGACAGAGAAAGACAAATACATATCTGATATCTGATCTGATATCTCTTATATGCAGACTCAAAAAAAATGATGCAGATGAACTTATTTACAAGAACAGAAACAGACTCACACACTTAAGAGAATGAACTTATGGTTATCAAGAGGAAAGTGTGGGGGTGAGGGATAGACTGGGAGATTCTGATTGACATGTACACACTGCTATATTTAAAAGAGATAACCAACAAGGACCTACTGTAAAATAAATAATTTAATAAATTAAAATCCCCACTAATTTGAAAAGATACATGCATTCCAATGTTCACAGCAGCATTATTTACAATTGACAACATATGGAAGCTACCTAAGTGTCCATCAGCAGATGAATGGATAAAGATGTGGTATATATGTACAATAGAATACTACTCAGCCATGAAAAAAATGAAATTTTGGCATTTGCAACAACATGGATGGACCTGGATGGTATTATGTTAAGTGAAATAAGTCAGAGAGAGAAACACAAATGCTATATGATATCACTTACACGAGGAATCTAAAAACTAAAACATACTAGTGAATATAACAAAAAAAGAAAGTGACTAACAGATATAGAGAACAAACCAGTGGCTACCAGTGGGAAGAGGGAAAGGGGGAGGGTCAAGATAGGGGTAGGGGATTTAGAGGTACACACTACTATGTATAAAATAAGCTACAAAGATATATTGTACAACACAGGGAATATAGCCAATATTTTATAATAACTATAAATGGAGTATAACCTTTAAAATTGTGACTCACTATTACATACACCTGAGCCTTGTATAATACTGTAAATCAACCATACCTCGATAAAAGAAAAAAATCTCAGTTGAAAATTTGGGTATTTCATTGGCCTTTTCTACTGGAAGCGTTCTGAAATCCAGCTTTTATATCCTCAGCACCAAAAACTACTAAAATCTGTTTAGCATTTTAGCCTCTTGGTAACAGATTTCTGCTTTGAAGTTTTGGTCTCTTAACTTACACACATATAGCTTAGAAGACTTAAAAATGCACCAAAACAAAAACTGCATACAGAAAGTCAGACTCATTTTTCTTCCGTTCCCTTTTCTCCAGAAACTTGCCTCAAGTCCCGGATGTTTTGTAGCTCTGGCTTAGTGAGATTACCACAGCTCTAGGCCACCACTTCCTTATTTCCATGCCCTGTGATTTGAATTGAGAAATGCCGTGGGGGAAAAAGCAGTGTAATATACAAGACTCTCTTAATACATGCACCTACTGTCTGAGATCTTGGCCCCTCAAGTTTTAGCTGTCTTAGTTGTTCTCTTATCTTTACAATCTATTGTCTAATGGTATTCTGTCCAGCTTCTATAATTGTTATCAATTACTCTCATAGTTAGAAATGTAAATGCATATACTCTCTGGAAGTACTGATTTTGAAATTTTGTATTTTGTTTAGAGAGAAAGTCCAATTATTTCTGTAAAAAACATGGTCCTGATGTCTAGTTTGAGATCTAACTTAATAGCAACATAAATGATTCCTAGGATTATTCTTTATCTAAACCTTACAAGTAGATCTCTTCTTTTAGTCTTTCATCTTTGAAGCTTGAGAATGGTTTTTGTACTAAATGGATCAGAGAAATATGTACTTAATCCTTTCTACCACAATCCTATTGTTCCTTTAAAGATGCTTATGTCTCTTTCCTTCTACATATAAGGAAGTGTATGACCTTCACCCTTGTCATCCTTACTCTTTTTTTATCTAGCTTTAGATAACTGGAAAACAACTAGCCCACCTGGTACAAAATAAACACAAAACAAATGTTGATGAAGGGAAGAATAAATGAATAAATAAAATTACTTCATTATGTGAAAAACAGTTGAGATAGTTCTTTGATTCTTCATTGTCAACCTCTTGTTTTAATAAAAAGTCATCTAAAGTGTTCGATAACTTGAGGCCACTCTCCCAGGCTCTATATTTAGTGAGATCCGAGGGACTGAATTTCACAAATTTTTAGTCCATATAAAGTTATGCCAACAAATTCACTTATTTATTCTGAATCATTTATTTGCTTGTCATTTAGGTGGTCATCCAGAAGTGATTTTTGACAAAAATCTCATTGTATACACTTAGCTAATCTTGACTAGTGTAAACAGCTTTTGTCATGTGAATTTCTATTTGGGGATATGAGATAACCGGTGAGACATTGCTAGACTGTTCATTGCCTGGTCTCATTTTTGAAAGTACCTCTCTTACAGTAAATTTAGAAACAGGAACTCACTGTGTTATGCACTGAATGTCTGTCAGGGCCTGCTCTGTCATGTTTCTAGATCTTTGAGCATTTTTTCCTATGCCCTGAATGTCCCTCTCCCTTTTGCCTGTCTGGTGAGCTGCTTCAGTGTCCAAAAATGTTACCTCCTTTGTGAAGCTTTTCCAATATCTCAGCAACATTATATGCTTCCTCTTCTGGTTTCCCAGTTTCCTGGTTTTCATTATAGTAAATTATAGTTGACCCTTGAACAATGAGGGGGTTAGGGGTGCCAACCATCTGCACAGTCAAAAATCTACATGTAACCTATAGTGGGCGCTCTCTACATGTGGTTCCTCATATCCGTGCTTCCTCTGTGTGTGCGGATTCAACCAACCATGGATTGTGTAGTACTGTAGTATTTACTATTGAAAAAACTCCATGTGTAAGTGGACCTTTGCAGTTCAAACCCACGTTGTTTAAGCCTCAACTGTATTTATGTCTTGCTTCTTCACTAGACTCTCACAAGGGCATGGATGCCTTACTCTCCTCACTAACTTCAGTGCCCAAAATAGCAACTGATACTTGCTAGATCCTCAGTAAAAATTTTTTTCTTAAAGATAAATCCACCCAATGTCAAATTCATCCTTTTAAAAAGTACACAATTCAGTGTTTTTTAGATTATTCAAAGTTGTATAACCATTACCACTATATAATCTCGTAAGATTTCATCACTGCCAAAAGAGATCTCAACCCAATAGCAGTCACTCCCAATTTTACCCTCCTTCCAGTCCCTGGCAACCACTAATCTGTTTTCTATCTCTATGGGTTTACCTATTCCAGACATTTCAAATAAATGAATTCATACAACGTGTGGCTTTTGTGTCTGACTTCTTTCACTTATAAAACTTTCACGGTTCTTCCATATGGTAGCATGAATCAGTACTTCATTGCTTTCATGTGTGAATAATATTCCTTTGTATGGATATAGCATATTGTGTTTATCCAGGCATCAATTGATAGCCATTAGGATTGTTTCCACTTTTTGGCTATTATGAATAATGTCACTATGAATACTCATGTAAAAGTTTTTGTATGCATATATGTTTTCAATTCCCTTGGATGCATAGGAGTAAAATTTCTGGTAACTCTACGTTTAACTTTGAGAAACTGCTGAACTGTTTTCCAAAGTTGCCGTACCATTCTACATTCCTACCTAGAGTGTATGTGGATTCCAATCTCTTAAGATCCTCTCCAGCACTTGTTACTGTCTGTCTTATTGATTATAGCTATCCTAGTGGATATGAAGGGGATCTCATTGTGGTTTTGATTTGCATTTACATAATGAATAATAATGTTGAGCATCCTTTCATGTGCTTATTGGCCATTCATGTTTTCTTTGGATAAATTATTATTCAAATCATTTGCCCATTTTAAAATTTGGTTGTCTTTTTATCATTGAGTATTATGAGAGTTCTTTATGTATTGTGGATACTAGACCCTTATCAGATGTGTAATTTGTAAATAGTCTATTGTTTGCTCCAAATGTTACCCACTGCCTCAGGCAGCCATAGCTACCTGTAATTGTTTTTGGCAAACACCCTTGGAAAAAGCTGTTTTCACTGGGCAAGCTGTGTGTCAGGTTAAATAAAGACAGCCTTGAAGTGGTATCTTCCATGGAACCACTGAACAGGTCAAAACTTCTCTCGGAAGATAACTCTGGAGGAGTTCCAATCCCATTCTGTCTCCTCCAGTTACTGCCAAACTGTTGGTTTTTACCATGATTGTCAGCTGTAGGGCTTTAATGCTACCACAGAGCTGGAGCTGTGAGGGGTGGGGGTAGACAAGGGCACATTAAATCACGGTAAAATTTGCTTTTCTTATCAGGATTTGGCCATTTTTCTTGAATAAATACTCCCCACTTGCTGTAAGCCTTTGATTAATTTCCAGAGTTCTAAAAAAACTGATTCTGATTGTTTTTTGGGTGGCAGGGCAATGTTTATGTCACTTTCAAGGAAGAAAGGTTTTTTGGAGGCCCTTCCTCCATCATTTTTACTGACATCCTCAGGACATGTTTGTGAATAAGTGAATGAATAAATGAATTAATTACATGCATGCCCACTGAAGTGCCCTTATACTTACCAATTCAGCCAAGATATTCATTTTTTGAACTGATTAATCTGCTACAACCTGCAGACTCTGGGTTAATTGAGCCCTGGAGCTGACTGCTGTACCAGGAAGTGAGAGGGGATAGAAGTTGTTCTGTATTGAGGCGATTCATATTGGTTATCCAGATTTTTTGCTCTGGTATAGAGGGTACCACTTGCTGCATTTCCTGCAGGAAGTGTAATTACTTCCTGTTTCTTTTCTAAGGCTTTCAACCATGGTTTTTGATATTGTTTTGGTATTACATAGTTTTGGTTCTTTTGTTTTTGCCTTATTTGAGCAGCTATCTTGTCTTGAATTCAGATTCTGTGAAACCATTGCCTTATTAATCAATTTTTGTATTCATTATGTTTTTCCAGTGCAAATATCTTAATGAATTTTGAAGTTGAATCATCATCTTGTTTTACTCTTTCTGATCCTTCTTGGCCATCAGCCTTTACATTTATCTGGTCTCTTCCCTGACTACTAACCTTGTATTTTTGCCTTGGAGATGATGCTAAACCTTGTACCCACTTCTTAGTGATCCTTTGCCACCGATGCACCCTGCAATGACATCCCCTTAGCAAAATGTAAAATCTCTTAAGTACTTAAGTCCTTTGGCCTAACACATGAAAAATTATGTGACTAGCCATTTGGAGATATACTAAGTCCTTCTGGCCACTAGGATCCAACACACTGAATGAGTACATTTTAAATATATTGTTTTTAAAGCAAATATTTGTAATATCAGATTGTAATATTCCCTCATTGAAATATATTCTAATTCTGAAGATCAGTTCCCATAGATGGAAAAATAATTCTTGTGTTAAAAGATAAACTAAAGTACATTAAAATTTTGAAGAGTTTATTTGAGCAAACATTGATCTGAATTGACCAATGCCAAACCGAAAATGATTAGGAATTCTCTAGCGGCAGGAGATAAGATAAAGGCTTTTATAGAGCAGACACAGAAGCAAAGCAAGGAAGTTATCTGATTGGCTATTGCTTAATCTATTGCCTTATTTGGCAAAGTCTAGTCAGGTGTGATTGGTTGTCCTTAAGTTTCAATTTCTTAGTCTTGAGGCATTTACAGTAATTGATTCTTGCTTAGGTTTCAGTTTGCTTACTTATGCTGCCAAGGAATTAAAACCACCTTGGTCTAATAAGCTCTTTGCTTAATTACTTTAACACTTGCGTACATTTAAAATCATTAAAATTCCCTACTTTGGGGTCCTTGAAAATGCTTTTTGTTCTGTTATTTTATTGTGTTAACTAAGATTATATATTTTTTCTTCTCTTTCTCCTCTCTAAGCTTCTCTTAGCTTCTGTGTCCAACCAAAAAATGTATTCAATCTAATTAAATTATTGCTTTGGAGTTTTTCTTTTAATTGACTAATTACTTTGCTTTTCAGTAGCTATGAAAGCATCAACTAAACATAGCCTGTTGCCTTTAATTCACCTATGCAATAGAGTCTAATGGACTATTACTTATCTAATCTTCATAGTTACGTTAAGAGTTCACATAGATTATCTACTAATTTCTTTATTAGGTACTTAATTAGATCTCTTCATTCATTCTTTATGGGATTTAATATTGAAATAGTTAGATAGCAATATTGTTTTGAGTTCTGAACTCCACTCCAAATCTGGGGAGAAAGGATGAATATCTCCATGGAGATGCATTTATTAGACTTGACTCAAACATTTGTTACTGAATGTCTAGTATTTAAAAACACAGTTACCTCCTTGCTGAGGAAACTATTCTTGCTTTCATTCTAAAAGTCATCACCACAGTCACTTCAATTAAGTGTTTATTCTTGATAATTTTGGAAATTACTTGTAGATACTAACTCATTGCAAGTACTTTAAGAGAATAAAATGAGACCCTAGCTTGGTTCCCTTAAGGATTTATTTGTATTCCAGGAAAAGAGATTAGACCAGGAGACATGGACAAAAAAAATCTATGGAACAAATTACTATCTTCATATCTTAAATTTGTATATAGTCCAAACTACGCTAAATAAATGAAGTATAAAGCAAGATTGGTTTTTAGTGAAGATTCCCCATGCTACTCATAAATGAACAATTCCCTTCTCTTTTTCTTCTTCTTTTTCCTTTAAACAGTATATAAATCAGATCCAGTTACTTACTTTAGGGGATAAGGATAAGCCATATTTTCCAGATGTTGATACTGGGGAGGCATGGAGAATTTGGACCAATCTCATTCTTTACAAGATAAAGGCAGGATAGAAAGGAACAGATGAGACAAGCATCCTCTCTGTGTTCTCCAGAGTTATCACACAAGTACAACTTAAGATTTGTTACAGTTCATACTATTGTAGGAATTCAAATTCTAGTCTTCTTCCAAATAAACAAACTTGTTGCCATGGGTGGTGGGCAGAAAAGTGACTTTTAAAAATCAATGCATTTTATCCACTGTAGTTCTTATTTGAAAGTATTGCCAGACAAATTAAGTAAATGTCAAGTCTCTCTCAGGACCCCAGTGATAAAGAGGAATTTAAAGCCCCAGGTGCTACCACAAGTATTAAAACCTGTTTAGTTTGGATGCTACCAATTGCAACATGGAACGTAGAAACTCTCCCAGCAAAGTCCTTCTTTAAGATCCTCAGAATGAATTAGAACATGATGAAGAGATTTCAGAATTAGTGTCTCTTGTCTTTTGACTTTATGCCTTACAAAGTCAGACATAAATTTTGGAAAGGACCTCCCTGAGATCTGAGATTTGAACTAGTATTTTTCAAGGGAATGAAGAATAGATGCCAGTAATTGGCCTTCAATATTTGTGCAGATGTCTACAACATATTTAGAGACCAGCAATAAAATCTACCAGATTTGAGGCCTATCATCTAAAGAACGTAAACAAATCATGATAGCTTCTTCCTTAGCTCAGATAGTTTATTAACTAAAAGAAAATATTATGAGTTTGTAATTTAATTTGATGAGTACTCCAAGAATTTTCAAATAGTACCAAGTGCCAAGAAGAGTCTATAGAAGTTTAAACAAAATATGAGACTCACCAGGGGAAGCTTTTGCTACACAGATCATTAAATCTGTACACTTCTTTTTAAGTTGGAAATGAGTTGAACAAGGAGAGTTAAATGTGTTAGCTAAGTACTTTGAGACAGCATTTTTGGTTCACTTTTGACCTTCCCCTAGGGCCACGGTTTTGATGAGAAACAAGATTATTTGATCATGATCCTACAGTTTTATGTAGAATCCTACCAAATATGCACCATAACCCTTTTGTCAGCTGTCCTGGCAAGGGCATAGAAGTATGAAGCAATAAATGATATCCATTTGGTTCTTTTGGCTTAAGGAATTCACACAACTCACTTTGATATTGCCTATAGAAACTAAAGATGGCAACTAATCTTCCTACATTTTTAATGTTCTATTGAGCCATTAAATCTCTCACATTCTAGTCATGAGAATGTGGGCTTCATCTTCTGATATGGAAATAATCTTTAGACAAAAGTTATACCTAAATATCTGGTGTACATCCAAGTTTCCCATAGTCTCAGGATTCCAAATAATCCCATATCTCTCTTAAAGTTTTTCCTAATGTCACTGAGAATTGATTACTTCTACAGAAAACAGCCTATTTTACATACAGTCAAAGTCATTGGTTGAGTTCTTTGAGTAGCACTCACTATCACCAGCCTGTACTCCCCTATTTGTACTGAGTCCTTCTGAATATAGATTCCAGCTTTTTCATGATTCTCTTTCATACAGACACAACCCCAGACCTGGACTTGCTTTCCCCCTACATATGAAAAAAGTAAGGGAAACTTTGGAAACAAACCAGCCTAAGTTAGAATATTTTACTGTGAGTCACAAGCAGGGGCAGGCTGCACTCAGTGGACCAGTGATAGCTGTGTTCTCTGGCTTGGAAACACTGGATTGTCTGGCTACAGAACCCATCAGCCACCAAGTAATGGATATATAAAGTTCCCACTGCTGCTCCTGTCCCAGCCCTCCCACATAGCTTCACAGGTCTCCGTGAAACAACCACCCAACCTGTCATCATTCAGAAGTAGTCACAGTTTGAATCAATTCAAGCTTGGAAATGATTCCAGAGACATTTGGATCTGGAATAAGGATCTCATTAAATGAAAATCCAAACTGGTTCAAATATTGGACCAATTATAGTCTGATACAAACTACATGCGGAAATGGTTTCAGATTTGAATCCCTTCAGACACTGAGCAGATTCAACCCAGTAAGAATATTAAGTATTATCAAAGTATCTGGGGAAAAACAAGAGCCACCTCTTACCGATCTTCCCCATTGCTCTATCTCACATTCCTATCTCTTATAAGCATTCAACATGATTGAGGATCAAGGATCATACTCAAGCTGGGTTTCTTGGCTGATCTGACCCACTCTCCAGGATATCAGCCACACCCTGCAACTAACAAGGCACAAGGAACCCCCATCATTCATTGGCTTTCACAAGCATCTCTTACTGGAAGGCATCAAATTAAAATTTGTCTTTCCTTGGGTACTTGTTTGTGTATTTTCAGAGGTTGACAGAATTGCAAGGCTTAAAGGACTACAGGGGTCAAGAAAAGACAGGGTGTTAGCCACTGGAAACTGAGCCAGTTCAAGAAACCCTGTTCTCCTTTGAGGTTCAGGCCTGCGAGAGGGCTTGTCTCATTTACCTCACATTTGGAAGGTCTTTCTCATTTGAATCTACTCTTCTTGCTCTATTCTGTTCTCAACTTAGGAGACTAATGAGGCAGACCAGGCTATCCTTCCAAGTGAAAAGTGTCTGTAAAGAAAAGCCAGTCAGATGGCTGATCTTGTGAAAAATCATGAGGTAGATAAAGGGTGCATAAGGGTGGTGGTTCTTAAACTTGGTTGGCTCCATCCCAGGCTCACTAAGCCACAGTATCTTTGGATGGAGTCCTAGCATTTGTATTTTTTTTTAAAGGTTCCCCTAAGTGATTCTAAGGTAGTTGTATGAACATTTGGGAAATGGTGATATAAGGCACACACTCTCTCCTTTCCTTAGCTTTCTCTCCTAATACCTTCTCACCACACAATACCAGGTCTTTAATGCTGTCTCTGGTTTTCCAGACTACCCAGACTGTCATCATAACCATGAAAGACCTCCTTATTGCCTTCCCCAGCACCCCATACACATATACTCACCCAATATTCTCAGCCCTAATAGGGTGAGTATAAACCAATGAAATTATACTAAATTGCAACTGAATCCCAAACAAGCTTAATGGGCTAAATCTTCCAGGGGTAGTTGTATTTTGAAAGAGGATAGAAAGTTTAGGGAGAAGAATTGGGGGATTGCGGATACTATCAGCAAGGACAGCCTTCTTTAAGACCTATTCAGAATTCCAGTGCAAAAATGACAGCAAAGGAAGACCCTGAACTCATCTCCTTCTATGGACACATGGAATCTACCTCTACATACAGAGCAATTCCCCCTGAAGAAGAACTGAGGGCTGACTGAAAATCATTTGCACAACAAATCAAAGAGGGACCACACAGAGATAGGTAGGAAAGATGGAGACACAGTACTGAAGGGACCCCCACCCCTGATGCAACAACATGCAGTAGGGCAGGACCTCACTGAGGGTGCCCATGCCATACTCACCTGCTATGAGGCACAGAGGAAAAACAGCAGTTAAAGGACACCTAGATTATACATGAAGGAAATCCACTTACTAACCCTAAAGCATCTGACAAATGGGTGGGGAAGGGTTGGAACTCTCTTCAAGGGTCAGAGGAACTAGAGAGCACCATATTTTGCATTCCCTCTCCATCTTGAAAGCACAAGCGAAACACATTCCAGGCACTGTAGCCCTGCCAAAGCCACTCCAATGTGCTTCAGGCCTCTGGGCCACAAAACGTCCAGCTTTCTGCCCAAGGTAGCCCCAGTGCAGGGTACCCCACGGCCCCCTGGCCTGTGCCCATTGCAGCTCTACCCAGTCTTCCAAAGCTGCTCAACACACAGTCTACACAGAGGATGCTTCCACACAAGGCCACACCTTCAAGAATGGGAGAGGTAGCTGTTTTACCTAATTCATAGAAACAAAGTCAAACAAACTGAGGAGACAGAGGAGACAAATGAAAGAAAAAGATAAAATCCCAGGAAAAGAAAACCCCTAATGAAACAGAGATAAATACTTTAACTGACTAAAAGTTTGAAGTAATAGTCATAAAAATGCTCACTGAACTCAGGAGAAGAATGGAGGAACACAGTGAGAATGTCAATAAAGAATTAGAAAATATAAGAAAGAACAAATCACAGCTGAAGAATACAGTAACCGAAATGAAAAATACTCTAGAGGGAATCTAGACAGCAGATTAGATGACACAGAAAAATGAGTCAGGAATCTGGAAGACAGAATAGTGGAAATGACCCAACCAGAACAGCAAAAACAAAAAAGAATTAAAACAAAAAAGAGGATCATTCAAACAACCTCTGGGACACCACCAAGCATACTAACATGCACATTAAAGGGGTCCCAGAGGAGAAGAGAGACATAAAGGGGCAGAAAACTTATGTGAAGAACTGTGACTGAAAACTTCTTTAACCCAAGGAAGGAAACAGATATCCAGGTCCAAGAAGCACAAAAAGTCCAAAACAAGATGAACCCAAAGAGATCCACACCAAGACATATCATAATTAAAATGGAAAAAGTTAAAGACAGAGAATTTTAAAGACGTGAGGAGAAAAGCAGCTAGTTGCATAAAAGAAAATCCCCATTAGACTATCAGCTGATTTTTTCACCAGAAACTTTGCAGACCAGAAGGGAGTGGCAGGATATATTTAAAGTGATGAAAGGAAAAAACCTACAACCTAGGATATTCTACCCAGCCAGGTTATCATTCAGAATTGAAGGAGAGAGAGTATCCCAGACAATGAAAAACAAAGAGTTCATCACCACTAAACTAGCCTTACAAGAAGTGTTAAAGGGTCTTCTTTAAGTGGAAAGGAAAAGGTCATAATTAAAAATAGGGAAATATATGAAAGAAAAAAATCTCACTGATAAAACCAAATATTAAGTAAAGGCAGTGAATCAGTCACTTAAAAAGTCAGTATGAGGATTAGAAGACAAAAGTAGTAAAATCAACTATAACTACCATAAGTAGTTAAGGGATACACAAAATAGAAACACATCAAATTGAACATCAAAAACAAATGTGGCAGAGAGTAAAATGTAGAGCTTTCAGAATGCAATCAAACTTAAGTGACTGTCAGCTTAAAATACACTGATACATATGAAATTCATGGTAACCACAACCCAAAACCCTACAACAGATACGGGAAAAAATTTTAAAAAAGGAACCCAAACATAACACTAAAGAAAATCATCATACCATAGGGAAGAGATCAAGAGAAAAGAATGGAACAGAAAAGAACTGCAAAAATAATGAGAAAATAGTTAACAAAATGGCAATAAGTACATACCTATTAATAGTCACTCTAAATGTAAATGGAATACATGCTCCAATCAAAAGACATGGAGTGCCTGAATAGATCAAAAACAATACCCATTTATATGCTGCCAACCAGAGACTCACTTCAGATCTAAATACACACACAGACTGAAAGTGAAAGGATGGAAAAAGGTATTCCAAGCAAATGGAAACAAAAAGAAAGCTGTGATAGCAATACTCATATTACACACAAAATAGACTTTAAATGAAAACTAAAAAAAAAGGCAAAGAATAACATTACATAATGATTAATGGGTCAATCCAAGAGGAGGATATATTTATGCACCCAACACAGATGCACCTAAACATATAAAGCAAATATTAACAGAGAGAGAAATGAACAGTAATACAATATTAGAGGACTTTAATAACCCACTTACATCAGTGAATAGATCATCGAGACAGAAAAGTAATAAGAAAACACTGGCCTTAAATGACACATTAAGTCAAATTGACTTAATTGATATACATAAAATATTTCATTCAAAAGCTGCAGAATACACATTCTTTTCAGTGCACGTGAAATATTCTCCTTTCTGCAGGAACTCTCACCTTCCAAATGGACAAGGTGGGCCCCAATCAATCATATTCGGGAAAGTCAAAACCGGCTCACTATAGTAACATGGAAAATAGAGACAGCTGTGCTATTGCTCCTAATTAGCTCCAGACAGCACTGGGAAAGAATGCCACCTGCTAAGGTTGCCTAATGTTGCTTTGGCCAGTGGCTGTGGCATATTCAGCTGGGATGATGCCATTGCAGGGGTGGCATCCTAAAGCACAGGCTTCTCCTTCTTGCTTTGCTTGCTAGCTGCCCCTGACTGCACTCAAAAGCCATGCTCAGTGCCCCACTGGTTTGTGCATCTCAAGCCTCAGTTACCCCCACAGAAAAGGTTATGCAAATAACCTTTAGTTGGCTACTATGTAAAAAGCGCAGAGACCTAGTAATTTATTTAAATGAAAAGAAAATGGAGTGTTCCTGGGGATCTGGAGAACAAGGTGTATTCATATTACTGGCCATGTTAAATCCCCTCTTGCCTTCTGGAACATAACTGAAAAAGCAGCTGCATAATCTATAGAAAGTGATAGGCAAAGCAGAGACCCTTGTTGAGGGGTTTTCAGTCTTCATTGCTTCCATATCAGGAGCAGGGAGTCCAGTACCGTTGCCTTTTGATTTGCCCTTCTCACGTAAGGCTTCCCAGGCCCTTACTGTTCGTTGAGATGCTGTCTCCCAAGAACTAGAGAGAGTCCAGGGCTCAGCTCACCATAAACACAGGAAATTTAACTCATGCTAATGACCTGAACTAAACAGACTCAAGAAGCCAAAGATTCCATGTCCTTCCACTATCCTCTGGAGTCATCTCTTCTCTGCCTTGCAGTTTCACTTGATGTTTCCCAAATAGTGATATACAATAGACTCCAAAAAGTCTTCAGCCAAATTTCAAGATAAGACTGAGCTGGAAAAGGCTAGGTCAAATCTGATATTCTCTTCCCTCACCTATACTCTGCTCATACCTATCAATCTGTCTTTGCATTTATTTTACTTTCAGCTTACGGTGAGTTTTTTCTAGAAAGAGCCAACTGGAGGCTCCTAAGCTCCTGAGATTGACTACAGCTGATGTCTTTATGTCTTAGTTCCCCGAACCTTGCTGAGCGTCAGAAATGTTTTGTGATTCTTAGGCCCAATCCCAATGCTGCTATATCAAAATCTCTGTGGTGGGGTCACGTATCAGGGTCATTTTCAGTGTCCTAGGTAATTACATGGTAACGTGGTACTATATTCCCACTAGACTATTCACCCCTCTCCTGTTTCAGACTGAGATTGGGTCTCCTAACTTCTAACCCTTGATTTGCCACTATACTTGTTACATAACCTTGCCTAAGTCACTTAATCCTCATGGGCTTCAAGTTCCTTATCTAAGGGAGGCGAGGGTGGCTTGGGGAGCTAGGTCTTAGCAGTGATTATCAACATGTTCACTTCTGGAGCTTTTGAAAATTTTGGATATGATGGTTCAGGTTTGTTTCTCTTTGTATCCTCCTCCAGCCCCCACCATCACACAACCATTCTGAGGCTTGGCGCATTCTGAAACTAGGATGCACTCTTTTAGCATAATACATGGGAGCCACTCTTGTAGGACATTAATCTTGTCAAGGGAGGGTTAGCAAAATACATAACCTGAAGGGCCTTGGGAGAGAGGAAAAAGGAAAAAGAAGGCCCAAAGGAAAGGGGCTTCTTTGCTGATCACAGAATGGGTGACATATGGGGGCCACCAGTGTTAAGACCTCAAATATGTTGGAGGGGACAGGAATAGGGATATTCAGAATAGGGTGAGAAAATCCATTTGAGACTCTTCGCTGCTCTGTGCTATTGCATGTGTATACCGCTCATATACCGCTTGTATATACCGCTCAAATTCAAATTGTATATACCGCATGTGTATACCGCTCATATACCGCTCAAATTCAAAGAGCCACAGTCTTCTGGATACTATGTAGGTGTGGTAAGATCTGAGATCTTAAGGTCTTGCGATGTTGGAATGTACAATCCACCCATAAGTGCTAGAGTACATAGGTGATCATTCTTGGAGATTCCGATATAATAGGTCTGGAATGGCGCATAGCCATCCAGTGCATTTTTAAATAATGTACTTAAATGCTGAGATTTACTTTAAAATTTTTATCTTTTGATTTGTCCAATTTCTTATCACTCTCCCTCCTACTGCCCCAAGTCTGTCCTGCCTTTGTGAGAAGAGATACCCCCTCCCCAAGTCAGACCCCTCCATGCTCCAGATCAGGTTTGGCAGGCAGAGCACAAGCTAACTTCCCCTTTGACTAGGTGCCTGTGTAGAGCACAACTTGCATAACTGTGACCAAAGGAGGTAAAAGAGTGTTGGCTTTAGAGGTGGCAGATTTGTGTTTCAGTCACAGCTCCCACTTTCTAGCTGTCTGAACCTGGGCAAGTTGCTTAATCTCTTTGAACTTCAGTTTGATTATATGTCAAAGAGGGATAAAGACACCTACTAAAATGACCGGAACCAATGGCAATAATAAATCTACCAAATCAATTCTGAGGCCTCAGAATTGAACCTATTAGCAGCATTTGACCCTTTTGATCATTTCTGTCTTCTTGAATCACTTCCTCTGCTTAGCTTCTGGGCTACCACTCCCTCTTCGTTCCTTTCTTGCCCCCGTGACCATTCTTTCCCAGCCTCTTTTGCTGAATTCTTTTTACCTTCCCAGCTTATAATCATTGGAGTACGTAGGACTTGGTCCTCAGACCTCTTTCCTCAACTGTTTACGCTGATTTCCTAGGTAATCTCATCCACTCCTTTGACTTTAAACATCATTTTTATGCTGATGACCTTCAAAAGGCTGTATCTCCAGACACAACTTGTCCCATTAATTCTAAACTCTTAAATCAAATTGCCTACTCAACAAGTCCATTTGAATATATAAGAGGTATCCCAAATTTAATATATACAAACAAATTCATTTTCTTCCCCAAACTTATTCTTCCTACAACCTTCCCAACCTCAGTATGTAGCCTTTTCATTTGTCCAATTTCTCAGGCCTAAGGCCTCTTTATGTCATGCCACACTTCCAATCCATCAGCAAATCTATTGGTTCTACCTTAAACTACATTCAGTACCTGGTCCCCACTGCTGTCATTCTAGTCTCATCTTCCATCATCTCTCTCCTCTATCCTCGGCTATTGCAATAAAGAAGTGGTTCATCCATCCACGTTACTTCATCAAAGTCTATATTCCCCACAGCATCTAAATAAATCACTTCTCTAGTCAAAATCCTCCCATCCCTTCTCCTCTCACTGAGAATAAAATCACAAAGTTTTCCCATGGCCTTCCCATGAGGGTTTAGATGACATTCTTCTATTATCTTTCTGACCTCTTATATCATTCAGCTTCTTGATCACTCCTCTCGACATACTGGCCTCCATGCTGGCCTTCAAACACGTGACATGTGTTCCCGCCCAGAGTCTTTGCACTCCTAGCCCTCTTTGTGGAACATTCTCTTTTGAGATATCTATAGCCTATCAGCTTATTTCATTCAGATCTTTGCTCAAAAGTCATCTTATCACAAAGTGCTTCCTTGGTCCTTAATCTAAAACTCCCATATCCCAACTCCCATATCCTTTATTTTCTTATCCAGTTTTATTTTTCCTCACAGAATATATCACTACTTGACATATTTATATATATTTTTTGCTAATTTGTTTGGTGTCTGTCTCTCCTCCCTTGGAATTAAGCATGTAAGTGTAGCTGTATTCCCAGCATCTAGAACAGTGCCTGGCACATAGTATAGGGCTCAATAAATATTTGTAAAATGAATAAATACATGAAAAGATGTTAGTGATATAATAATTAAATGAGATAATGTATATGAAGGGTTTGGTACATGCCTGATACTTATTAGATACCCAGTAACTAGTCATTTCCTCTCCACTTCCAGCTTTTGTCTCTCCCCTTGAAATATTTATTGAGCTCCTCCTCTAATCCACTCACCCTATTAGGTGATGGTGATAGAAAATGTCTCCACTATAAGAGACTCATGTCCTAGTTGCTACATATTGGTGGGAGAGACAGAGCTATAAAGAAATAACCACAAGACAACGTAATAAGCACAGCAAAAGAGACAGTATACTGTGAGAACACAGATAAGGGGTACAGTTAGGGAAGGCTCCAAAGAGCAGCGACATTTAAGCTGAGCCTTCAAGGATAAACAGGGATTTTGTGCAATAAGGGGGAAGGATATTCCATTCAGAGGAATCCCTGGGGGGGGCGCATAGAGACACAAAAATAACCCCCTCAAAGAGAACACAGTTTCTTAGCTCCTTAGTTTAAGAGAAAGAATAGCAAAGTGAAATGAAGCGAAAGTGTACCTATTAAAGCCTAATTGTTGCCATCACCAGCTGTCTCCTCACCTTGGTATAGAACATCCTATTTTTCAGCGTTCTTACACTTTCTCTATTTCTTTTGTCTTAACAATATATCGGCAGGTAGTGATCTACTTATTACACAGCCGGAGAAAATAAGGCTCCAGGGCCACACAGAACACTAATGGAGGATCTAGGGCTAGAATTCAAGACTCCTGTCTGGCTGACAATTTCTAGCAATATGAAGTGAAAGGCAAAAGATTCTCTTCTCCGACTGGTTGAAAACATTTCTAGAGCAGCTTTCTAGACGTAAGCATTTCATGTTGCCTTTTTAAAAAATTTTTTCAAGTTGGCCACATCCAGCTGCCATTTACTGAGAACCTATCCTACTACACACTGTACTGAATTCACCACATATATCATTTCACTACTTTTCACAATGACCCTGTGGTAGGTGATGTTGTTATAGTTACTTTATAAAATAAGAAAACCATTGCTTTAGTAGATTTAAAGTTCTTAATTTGTCCAAAGATACTCAATAAAAAAGAGGCCGCACCAGGTTTTAGAATCTGGTTTGACACCAGTGCCACGTTCTTCCAGCTCTGTTACATTTCTGAAATGAAATCTAACCAAATGCACAAGTTCATCTTCTATCTGTGCTTCCTCTCAGTTATCTATATGGCAGGGTATGGCATTCTTGGCCCTGTACCTGTAATGCAGAATTGTTTACTCACGGAAATTTCATCTTCCACTGTAATTTTATATTTATACATTTCTCTAGCTAAGTTATACCACATGTACTCATGAACTATTTTTCAGCTTTTGCTGTCATATAAGTGTGGTCATATGAATCATTCTCATGTATATAATTATAACACTGCTAAATAGGAAAAAATGACCACCAATGGTAAAGCTAGCCTAGTCAATATGGTTAGCTTCTGTAAAACCATAAACAAAATCAGGAAGAAAAATTTTTTGAGCATTTTGCTGACAGCTTTTGCATAAGCCAGTAACCACAAGGAGAATACGGATATTTCCTTAACCTACATCTCTCCTTCCTTAGATGGAAAAAAAAATTAAAATCCTATTAGCGGGCTTCCCTGGTGGCGCAGCAGTTGAGAATCCGCCTGCTGATGCAGGGGTCACGGGTTCATGCTCCGGTCCGGGAAGATCCCACATGCCGCGGAGCGGCTGGGCCCGTGAGCCATGGCCGCTGAGCCTGCGCGTCTGTAGCCTGTGCTCCGCAAACGGAGAGGCCACAACAGTGAGAGGCCCGCATACCACAGAAGGAAAAAAAAAAAAAAAAAAAAAAATCCTATTACCCATAGACTTGCCTCCAAAAAGGTCCTTCTCCTGTGATGAAGCCCAATTATGTCTCTATTTTTCAAGATTTCTTTTTTGTTCTTAACTTTGGAGATGTGGTGACTGGTTGTTCTACTGCCTCCAAAGACATTACTGAGCAATAAATTTGTTGATGGTGTCCACGGAAAGCAATCAGATGCACTGTCCTTCTGTGAAGGAAGTATACCAAACTTCATCTATTAAGTCCTTGTCCTGAGAGATGAGAAAATAAGCACACTTCAGTTTATCCCAACGTGCCTTTTCTCTAATTTCTGATTTTTGTCAGTTATATTAGTTTTACAATTCAAAGATCTGTAAGTTATATTTTTTCTGTAATCATATTTTCATAATTGTTTAGTCTTAATTCTAAATTTAAATCTATTTACTATGTACCACAGTTGGCTTTTAAACCACACTTTCTTTATTCCCAAGTTTTAAATTTTAATTCATATCTTATTGGCCTGGTTTCATTTTCATGAAGTTTTTTCTTTTTTTGATGAACAAATTATGGGTGCTGTAGTCTGTAGGTTTTTGCATGCTTGAGAATGCCTCTTCCCTTTATATTTGAAAAGTAACTTATTTGGGCATAAAATTCATACTTCCCTGAGATTTTTTTCGAGACTGTTCCATTATTTTCTGGTAACAACAGTTGCTGTGGACAAGTTTGAGGAAAACTCAATTTCCCACTTTAATGTTAAACTTCTTCTGCTTGGATGCCTATATTATTTCTTTACCCTTAAAGTTCAGTAACTTCATCAGAATGTGTCACAGCAATCTTTTGTATTAATTTTTCTTGGCACTGGGCATGAGTTTTTTCCTACCTACAGATTCACATCTTTATTTCAGGAGGGTTCTTTCTCGTAGCTTTCTGAATCTTTGTTGATTGTGTGTGTGTGTGTTCTTTAGGAATATGGGGTATTTTGTATATTTTACCTGTCTATTGTCTCCTCTGTAAGTTACAGATATCTTTTTTTTCATTTTCTCTGTATACTCTTCCACAGGCTGTTTTATATTCTATGCGTCATTTAAAATTGTACTCACTCTATTCAATGTTTTTATTATTTCATTATGATTTTCCTCTAATGTCTTATTTTTCTTTGCTCTTCCAACTTGCTCTATTAATTTCCTTATTATCCTTCATTGTTTTACACCTTCTTGTTATCTCTAATTGAGCCTTTTTAAGTTTCAAATTTCTTTGAAATTATAATGATTTGAACTATGTATCTTTTTCTTTAATTAATTCTCTCTTTATCTTCCTTGTATTTGTCTCCCCTACCTTTCCCCACCTCCCCATCCTAATCTGTGTTTTATGTTGATTCCTTTCCGGTGATTACATATCTCTGATTGGGGTCAGGTGTTCTTAAAGAACATAATGGGAAGAGATGGGAAATGAAGTTAGGAAGCCCATAGCTTCAGTTCAGTTTGTCCTACTGGAACTCACCTCCAGAGCTCATCTTCCTTTTGCTCTTAAGGCCTATCTCACCTCAGCCTTAGCCACCTGGCCCACGGGAAAGCTTCCCCTTCTTCCTATGCTCTCCTGTAATTAATCTGTATCACTTAGGAGGAGAGACTACAGGAAAAAACTAGAGGGTCAGCGTGATTTTGCCTTCAGCTATCTTGTTGTACCAAGTAAGGTCTCTCTGGGAAGATCATTCCCTTCTCTTAGAGTTGGCACATGCCTGTGGATTTGATTGCTCTAACTGAAGGAATATTGGACAGATACTTTGAACCTTTAATGCTCACTTGTAGAAAAATCTGTGTCCTACTGGAAGTCCGAGGGCAAAGATATTGGATGTCAATGCCTTCCCTCAGTGAAGTTTCAGTTGTAAGTGGGAATTGCTACTTTTTTTCATGAAACAAAGACTGACAAACTGGGTCAGTTTGGGTTTTCAGACTTGCATATTCGGCAGCAGTTTTTAAAAATGAACGAACTAAGCATGTCACATCAAGGAAAACAACTGACAGTATTTGCTGACAATAAAATTCAAGCTCTCAAAATTAGAAGTTCTAAAATCTTCTATTCACCACTACAAACTTGATAGCTTCTCAATACATAAATACTTTTTGGATGATATTGGTGGTGATTTTAACAAATGTGATTTTTTCATATTGCATAATGAAATTGTTTCAACACTTGTAAGATTTGCCTAACTCCATAAACCAGTATTTTCCAAATGGCCAATCATGTATGCTACAAAAAATTCCATTCAAAGTGCAAGGGAAATCAATGGATTTTAACATAACAGAGTAGTAAATGACTCATTGATATAGTTTCAGATTCTACATTGCAGTTAACCTTTAAGAAACTACCACTTATCGAGTTTTGGTGTAATATCAAAGAAGAATATCTAGAATTATCTGGAAACGCTTTTAAAATAATTTCCCTTTTACGACTGCAGTCTGTTTGAGGCCAGAATTTGTCTTCAAATACTTTAACCAAAACAATATATAGCAATAGATGGAACACAGACTGAGAATACAGCTGTCTTCTATTAAGCCAGACATCAAAGAGATTTGCAAAACTGGGAGACAGTGCCACACTTATTAAATTTTCTTGTTTTGGAAAATACAGCTATCTTTACTAAAATATGTTATTTATGTTAGCATGAAGTGAGCTTGTTATTGTTATTTAAAAATAAAGTAATAAATAATTGCTTGAGAAATTTCTTTCTTTTAATTCCTAATACAGTAAATATAGGTATAATTCACATAAACAGAAGATTTTTGGAACCCTTAATAATTCTTAAGAATGTAAAGACATCCTTAGACCAGTAAGTTTGAGAATCTCTGTGCTAGGTGTGCAATGTAGTATAGCAGTAAGTGGTGCAGGAGTGCAGAAGTAGAAGAAACACTATGGGTTGGAATTGGCTTTGTTCCAGATTGGGACGCAGACCATAGATTGCGAAGATTCAGATGTGAGAAGCAGAGAAGAAACAGTGTGAGAAAAGGTGTGGTGATAACAGTGAGGGTGGCTTTGCAGGCCGTTGAGAGTCCCTCTCATGCTTCAAATCTCTCCTTCTTCCGCCTCATCTCTCTGACCCTTTTTTTGTCAGCACATTCCCCCTCCTCTTTCATTTGCTTTTGCTCTCGCTCTTGCTCTCTCATCACAGCTGGAAAAGATTCTCTGCTTTTAAGGACTCATGATTATATTGGGTCCACCTGGAAAATTCACATTAATCTCCCCACCTCAAGGTATTTTACTTTTATCACATATACAAAGGCCCTTTTGCCATGTACAGTAACATTTACAGGTTCTGGGGATTAGAACACGGACGTCTTTTAGGGACCATTACTCTGCCCACCAGTCTTACTCAGTTCAAGAGGCTATAACAAAATACCATAGATTGAGTGAATTATAAACAACAGAAATTCATTTCTTACAGTTCTGAAGGCTGGGAAGTCCAAGATGAGGGTCCAGCATGGCTCAGTTTTGGTAAGGGCCCACTTTCTGGTTCAGAGCTAGTACCTCCTCGCTGTGCTCTTACGCGGTGTAAAGGGGGAAGGGAGCTTTCTCAGGCCTCTTTTATAAGGGTACTAACCCCACCCATGAGGGCTCGTCCTTCAAGATCTAATCACCTCTTAAAGGCCCCATCTCCTAATACCATCACCTTGGGGATTAGGAGTCAACATATGAATGGCAGGGTTGTGGGGGGAAGCACAATATTCAGACAATAGCACTACCAAACCATGGGATATTTTTGAGCAAGGAAGTGGCATAATGACAGTGGTATTGAAGGCAAAAAGTTCCCCAATAATTATCCAGTATGGAACTGACCTGGTGCCAAGTTTGGGGCAAAGCTCTGAGCTGTGGAAAACAACTTCCATGTGTTGTTAATGCAATACAGATGACGTTTCCAGGAGGACATCTGCTGACATCCTGGAGGGCAGATCACTTTCCCATTGCCTGTGTTACCCACATTTGTCATTCAGGTCACCAAGAGGACAATCCTCCATAGCTTCAAGAAGCAGCTTCTCCTCATTTCTTACCTCTGAAATATTCCATGAAAAGAAAGGATGCAGAATTGCCATATTGGATCTTAGAAACCAACATGTTAGCAGAGCAGGGACTTTTCCCCTCTTAGGACCAGGGGTCTTAGGGGTGACCTTTCACATGAAGCATTTAGTTAAATAGTGTGGTGGGGTTACTGAACCTTAAAGTCAGAGGCAACATCTGAATGGGTATTGGGTTGCCACCAGTACTCTGAAAAAGGAACAATAAGCTTAAATGCTTTTGAGTAAGAATTTATCAGGAAGGCTAAATTATGAAAAAATGCTTGAATTAGACAAAAGAAACCCACAAGATGGATGTAGTTCAAATATTTTCCAACATAAGCTTCCTTTGGAAAGTAATTTAAGTGTTTGTTTGCCTTTCCATCGCATTTATGTGTGATATGTTGAGTAATTAACTAAGGAGGACAGAAAGGGAATCCCTGTGGTATAAATTCCAGGAACAATTGCAGACTCATCCAAAGGTCACTTATAAATCAAAACAAGCCCAAATTCATAAGCTAGCCTCAAACAGAATCAAGTATCCTATAAAAAATAAGACAAAATTACAAGAACCATTATTTCCACCCTCTCAAAATATTTACAAGAAAACAGGACACTGTTTCTTCAGTCAGGCAAATAACTTACCCAGAGCATTCTTAACTATTGATGCTGAATATTACAGCACAAGAAGAACTTTGGCATTTTGCAACTTGCATTGTGCAAAGTATATTATCTGTTCAATTCTCTTGGGTGTGTGCCGTTGACTATTTTTGTCTATGCATATTTTCTTGGGGAAAAGATGCCATAAAATCAGGACTGTTCTTAAGTAGAAAGGGCAATATTTGCTCTAACACTTTCTCAATTCTCTTTTGCAAGGTTTTCTTCTCCTGAGGAAGCTATCGCAGCCTTTCTCCATGGAACCTACCCCAGGCAGCCATGACATTGTTACCTAGATCTCTGCACTCTCCTATCCCTAGTCCTTTGACAAGTCTCTAAATTGTATCTTCTCCTTTTGGACCCAAGGTGTTGTCCAGCTAATTGCAGACAGATGTAATGGATTAGGTTCCCTTCTAGACAGTGTAACACCTGTAGCCTATGGACACCCCCACTCCCACTTTAGTTTTTTTAGCTCATAATTTGGGTAGGTTTTTTAAATATGTGAATAAAAGGTGAGGTGGGTAGTGATACCCAAAAAGGGAGGGCCAGGAAAAAGTGCTACATTTGGGGACCCTGGGCATCTAGTTGGGAGAATGCACATACTGAGGCTCCAGAAAGCAGGTGTGAGGAGGGTGGACAGAGTTTCTAAAAGGTAAGTTTTAATATATTAAAGAAAAATTATGTCTACTTCATAGGTTTGCCCTTGCTTCTGGCCTGCCATTTTTTGTGGGCCTTTTCAGTGTCTATCAGTTGCACTGAGAAGGCAGTTAGGTTCAGCCATATGTCTAAATAGTTTGTGACCTACTGTGGGAATCACTCACACTTGGCAATTTTGTTTGAACTCCCAATTTCATTTGGGAGTTCAACGAGCCTTGGGAGATGTGGGTTTATAGCATGCCACATCCAGATCAGCCAAGGGAAACTGCCTGTTATAACCCTCAGAATACTCTGCCTAACCTTGGAATGCAGAAATGGCATATCAGTGCCTGAAGCACTAACCTTGTCATAAACTGGACTCTGGGTTTGTTCGTCAGAGTCATCCTTCTCCACTGTTTCACACAGAACTACGTGCATTGCAGATGCCCCTTCTTAATACCAATTTATTTTGATTCTTCATGTAGTAATACCCTTAGATGACTTAGAATGTGATTTATATATTTATTAGGGTTAAAATTTGGGTATTATAATACTATCATGTGGATTTGTGGTTTGGAGGGAACAGAACTGAACTAGGAGTCAGGAGATTTGGATTCTACTCTGCATTAGTTTAGATAATGCTATCTGCTGTAATTTACAATCCCCAAATCTATAAAGGCTTAAATGCAATGGAAGCTTGCTTAGTTCTCACGCAAGAAAGGTCCAAATGTGTATTCTTTTTTTTTTTTTTTTTTGCTGTACGCGAGCCTCTCACTGTTGTGGCCTCTCCGGTTGCGGAGCACAGGCTCTGGACGCGCAGGCTCAGCGGCCATGGCTCACGGGCCCAGCCGCTCCGCCGCATGTGGGATCTTCCCGGACCGGGGCATGAACCCGTGTCCCCTGCATTGGCAGGCGGACTGTCAACCACTGCGCCACCAGGGAAGCCCCCAAATGTGTATTCTTGATTGATGTGCTGCTGTCTTCCAAGTGGTGATTCGGGGACCCAGGATCCTGCCATCTGGTGGCTCTTCCATCTTTAAGATGTGCCTTCCAAGGTTGCTATGTTCATCTGCATCAAGCTGAAAGAAAAGGAAAGAGCAATGAAGGACTTTTCAGTTTTTAAAGTGAGTTTTTTCTTCTAATTAATTTTTATTGGAGTATGGTTGCCTTACCATGTTGTGTTAGCCTCCACTGCACAATATAATGAATCAGCCATACACATATGTTTATCCCCTCCCTTTTGGACTTCCCTCCCCTTAGGTCACCACATTAGGTAGAGCTCCCTATGCTTTACAGTATGTTCTCATCAGTTGTCTATTTTATACATAGTATCAATAATGTATATGTGTCAATCCCAGTCTCCCAATTCCTCCCACCCCACCCCTCTCCCGCTTGGTATCCATACATTTGTTCTCTATGTCTGTGTCTCTATTTCTGCTTTGCAAATAAGATCATCTATACCATTTTTCTAGATTCCACATATATGCGTTATTATATGATATTTGTTTTTTCTAACTTACTTCACTCTTCACTCTGTATGACACTCTCTAGGTCCATCCATGTCTCTACAAATGACCCAATTTCATTCCTTTTTATGGTTGAGTAATACTCCATTGTATGTATATACCACATCTTCTTTATCCATTCTTCTGTTGATGGACATTTAGATTGCTTCCAAGTCCTGGCTATTGTAAATAGTGCTGCTATGAACATTGGGGTGCATGTGTTTTTTTGAATTATGGTTTTCTCTGGGTATATGCCTAGTAGTGGGATTATTGGGTTATATGGTAGTTCCATTTTTAATTTTTTATGGAACGTCCATACTGTTCTCCATAGTGGCTGTATCAATTTACATTCCCACTAACAGTGTATGAGGGTTCCATTTTCTCCACACCCTCTCCAATGTTTATTGTTTGTATGGGCCAGACATGAAATGGGTGCATAGCATTTCAACTTACTATTCTTTGACTAGAACTCAGTAATTTAGCCTCAGATAACTGCATGGGAGGCTGAGAAATTTAATCTAACACTGTATCAAGGATGAAAAGGAAACAGGTTGGATGACCAGCTAGCCAGTCTTTGCCACATAATCCTAGTTCTGCCACTGTTTATTTGATCTCTCCCTTTAGATTGTTTTAATAGTAAGAACATTTTCTTACCCATTTTTTCCAACTCCAGCATATTTAGAGAATTGCCTTACATATAGTACATGCCCATTACTGCATGCTTACCTGATAGACAAAAAGTGAATAAATAGTGTTGAACAGTCAAAATTCTGCCCTCTCTACAGCTCAGGACATTGGGTGTTATTCTAAAGGACTAAGAAATATTTTCCCTCAAGAAGTCACAAAATATCTATCTCAGGATCTCTTTGACTGTGGAGGAGACTAATACTAATGCTGCAGCCAGGACAGGGAGGCTCAAGAGGAGAAACTGCTGTGAAGAGCTGAATATCAGAAGAAAATCTGATGAAAGAATCAGTAACTAATTAGGACCAGAAGGTGGACTCTCCAGTACTCTCTTCATGCTGTCCAGGTTCCCTGGGAGAACAGAAACTGGTCTAGATGGGTTGCAGAGGGCTCTGATCGGGCTTGGAGCTTTATCAACAAAGGAGGGAATGTACGATGGTCATGAAAAGAACAGACCTATAAGGATGTCACAGCCTGTAGAAGGACTTGCAGCAGTCTGCATGGGAATAATTAAGCAATGATAGATCCCAGAACAAGAGGTGTCCTCTCCAAAAACTACAGGCGATGCTGGGGACATTGTGGGGGCCTGGGCTGGAATCATACTACTGTCTACACCTAGAACCTCTGTTCTATGAGTAGTTTGTAGCAAGTATGCTTAGCAGGGAACATTAATCTGGGAGTCGAAACATCTGGGTTGTATTTCCAGACCCATAACTAACAAGCTATGTGAGCTGGGCAAGTCAGTCTACCTCTCTGGGCATCACTTTCATATTTATGAGGAAAGCTTGGATTAGATGGGTGATAATCAAGAATAATTTCTGCTGAAATTATTCAAAGTAGTCAATCCTAAACGTGCTTACCCTGGCTTGCCTGTTCCCTCCCACAGATCTTGCTCACAGTTCTCCCCTCTCTCACTCCCTCTTGCCCAACTTTGGTGCTTCCAATTCATGTGCTGAAGTCCTAACCTGACCCCCATGGCATCATATACCCGCTTCTACTGGAATCTGTGAACATTACAAAGTATCTTTTCAATGGCAGTCATCTCGTGATCTGTTGGCCTTACCATACCCAAGCAATAATAAAACCTATATTAAAACAACATAGGATGGAACCTACCTGTCCCCTGAAGCAGATATCTCTAGAGTCCTTCTACTTTGAGAAATCTTTTATCCTCTTACTTTAGATAGGAGAGCATTGTACTGTTTTAACAATAGATATTTCAGGTATAATAAGTTATTGATCTTCTGAAGTTACCCAGTCATTAATTCCAATTTTATTCTGAATCAGGAATTACAAAAAGAGAAATGACACAGAAAGTCTTATGTAAAAGTCATTGCTTAAATGGAGGCAGGGGAAAATGGGGTCCTGTTTAGGAAACCTCTCATTTTGCTTTATTATAGCTGATGGTAAAAAATTCATTCTGCTGTGCTTTTTTTGGACTTTTGTTAACTTTTTTTTACTTTCCTTAGCTCTTCTCTCTTCTTTGCTTTTGGGTCAGAGTAGTTGAAGCTCCCTCCTGATACTATATGATGGGATAGGTTTGGAATGTACACTGGGAAGAATCAGGAAAATATTGGGGTAAAATTATCCTTTTAAAAGGCATATGAACATAGCGCTTTCTATGCAGTGTGTCCTCAATAAATACTTTTAAATGAATCTATTAACAATAAATGAACATGTGCTTTTGTTATTATTTTATTACATAGTATCTGTATTGAATTGTATCCCCCCTCTCAAATTCATATATTGAGTCCCGACCCTGCTACCTCGGAATGTGATCTTATTTGCAGATAAGGTCTTTTTTTTTTTTTTTTACATCTTTATTGGAGTATAATTGCTTTACAATGGTGTGTTAGTTTCTGCTTTATAACAAAGTGAATTAGTTGTACATATACATTAGTTCCCATATCTCTTCCCTCTTGCGTCTCCTTCCCTCCCACCCTGCCTATCCCAGCCCCTAGGTGGTCACAAACCACCTAGCTGATCTCCCTGTGCTATGCGGCTGCTTTCCACTAGCTATCTATTTTACGTTTGGTAGTGTATATATGTCCATGCCACTCTCTCGCTCAGTCACAGCTTACCCATCCCCCTCCCCATATCCACAAGTCCATTCTCTAGTAGGTCTGTGTCTTTATTCCTGTCTTACCTCTAGGTTCTTCATGACATTATTTTTTCTTAAATTCCATATATACATGTTAAAATATGGTATTTGTCTTTCTCTTTCTGACTTACTTCACTATGTATGACAGACTCTAGGTCCATCCACCTCACTACAAATAACTCAATTTCATTCATTTTTATGGCTGAGTAATATTCCATTGTATATATGTGTCACATCTTCTTTATCCATTCATCTGTTGATGGACACTTAGGTTGCTTCCATGTCCTGGCTATTGTAAAAAGAGCTGCAATGAACATTTTGGTACATGACTCTTTTTGAATTATGGTTTTCTCAGGAAATATGCCCAGTAGTGGGATTGCTGGGTCATATGGTAGTTCTATTTGTAGTTTTTTAAGGAACCTCCATACTGTTCTCCATAGTGGCTGTAACCAATTCACATTCCCACCAGCAGTGCAAGAGTGTTCCCTTTTCTCCACACCTTCTCCAGCATTTATTGTTTGTAGATTTTTTGATGATGGCCATTCTGACCGGTGTGAGATGATATCTCATTGTAGTTTTGATTTGCATTTCTCTAATGATTAATGATGTTGAGCATTCTTTCATGTGTTTGTTCGCAGTCTGTATATCTTCTTTGAAGAAATGTCTATTTAGGTCTTCTGCCTATTTTGGATTGGGTTGTTTGTTTTTTCGTTATTGACCTGAATGAGCTGCTTATAAATTTTGGAGATTAATCCTTTGTCAGTTGCTTCATTTGCAAATATTTTCTCCCATTCTGAGGGTTGTCTTTTGGTCTTGTTTATGGTTTCCTTTGATGTGCAAAAGCTTTTAAGTTTCATTAGGTCTCATTTGTTTATTTTTGTTTTTAATTCCATTCCTCTATTTTTTTTTTTTTTTTGAGTTTTATATGAATTTATATGGTAGAATTTTTTTTTTTTTTTTTTTTTTATTAACATCTTTATTGGGGTATAATTACTTTACAATGGTGTGTTAGTTTCTGCTTTATAACAAAGTGAATCAGTTATACATATACATATGTTCCCATATCTCTTCCCTCTTGCGTCTCCCTCCCTCCCACCCTCCCTATCCCACCCCTCCAGGCTGTCACAGAGCACCGAGCCAATATCCCCGTGCCATGCGGCTGCTTCCCTCTAGCTATCTACCTTACTACGTTTGTTAGTGTGTATATGTCCATGACTCTCTCTCGCCCCGTCACAGCTCACCCTTCCCCCTCCCCATAACCTCAAGTCCGTTCTCTAGGAGGTCTGCGTCTTTATTCCTGCCTTACCCCTAGGTTCTTCATGACATTTTTTTTTTTCTTAAATTCCATATATATGTGTTAGCATACTGTATTTGTCTTTTTCGTTCTGACTTACTTCACTGTGTATGACAGACTCTAGGTCTATCCACCTCATTACAAATAGCTCAATTTCGTTTCTTTTTATGGCTGAGTAATATTCCATTGTATATATGTGCCACATCTTCTTTATCCATTCATCCGATGATGGGCACTTAGGTTGTTTCCATCTCCGGGCTATTGTAAATAGAGCTGCGATGAACATTTTGGTACATGACTCTTTTTGAATTTCGGTTTTCTCAGGGTATATGCCCAGTAGTGGGATTGCTGGGTCATATGGTAGTTCTATTTGTAGTTTTTTAAGGAACCTCCATACTGTTCTCCATAGTGGCTGAACCAATTCACATTCCCACCAGCAGTGCAAGAGGGTTCCCTTTTCTCCACACCCTCTCCAGCATTTATTGTTTCTAGATTTATTGATGATGGCCATTCTGACTGGTGTGAGATGATATCTCATTGTAGTTTTGATTTGCATTTCTCTAATGATTAATGATGTTGAGCATTCTTTCATGTGTTTGTTGGCAGTCTGTATATCTTCTTTGGAGAAATGTCTATTTAGGTCTTCTGCCCATTTTTGGATTGGGTTGTTTGGTTTTTTGTTGTTGTTGAGCTGCATGAGCTGCTTGTAAATTTTGGAGATTAATCCTTTGTCAGTTGCTTCATTTGCAAATATTTTCTCCCATTCTGAGGGTTGTCTTTTGGTCTTGTTTATGGTTTCCTTTGCTGTGCAAAAGCTTTGAAGTTTCATTAGGTCCCATTTGTTTATTTTTGTTTTTATTTCCATTACTCTAGGGGGTGGGTCAGAAAGAATCTTGCTGTGATTTATGTCATAGAGTGTTCTGCCTATGTTTTCCTCTAATAGTTTGATAGTTTCTGGCCTTATATTTAGGTCTTTAATCCATTTTGAGCTTATTTTTGTGTATGGTGTTAGGGAGTGTTCTAATTTCATTCTTTTACATGTACCTGTCCAGTTTTCCCAGCACCATTTACTGAAGAGGCTGTCCTTTTTCCACTGTACATTCCTGCCACCTTTATCAAAGATAAGGTGTCCATATGTGCATGGGTTTATCTCTGGGCTTTCTATCCTGTTCCATTGATCTATCTTTCTGTTTTTGTGCCAGTACCATACTGTCTTGATAACTGTAGCTTTGTAGTATAGTCTGAAGTCAGGGAGCCTGATTCCTCCAGTTCCTTTTTTTGTTCTCAAGATTGCTTTGGCTATTCGGGGTCTTTTGTGTTTCCATACAAATTGCGAAATTTTTTGTTCTAGTTCTGTGAAAAATGCCAGTGGTAGTTTGATAGGGATTGCATTGAATCTATAGATTGCTTTGGGTAGTAGAGTCATTTTCACAATGTTGATTCTTCCAATCCAAGAACATGGTATATCTCTCCATCTATTTGTATCATCTTTAATTTCTTTCATCAGTGTCTTATACTTTTCTGCATACAGGTCTTTTGTCTCCTTAGGTAGGTTTATTCCTAGATATTTTATTCTTTTTGTTGCAGTGGTAAATGGGAGTGTTTTCTTGATTTCACTTTCAGATTTTTCATCATTAGTGTATACGAATGCCAGAGATTTCTGTGCATTAATATTGTATCCTGCTACTTTACCAAATTCATTGATTACCTCTAGTAATTATCTGGTAGCATCTTTAGGATTCTCTATGTATAGTATCATGTCATCTGCAAACAGTGACCGATTTACTTCTTTTCCAATTTGGATTCCTTTTATTTCCTTTTCCTCTCTGATTGCTGTGGCTAAAACTTCCAAAACTATGCTGAATAAGAGTGGTCAGAGGGCTTCCCTAGTGGCACAGTGGTTAAGAGTCCGCCTGCTGATGCACGGGACACGGGTTCATGCCCCGGTTCGGGGAGGATCCCACATGCCGCGGAGCAGCTGGGTCTGTGAGCCATGGCTGCTGAGCCTGTGCGTACAGAGCCTGTGCTCTGCAACGGGAGAGGCCACAACAGCGAGAGACCCGCGTACCGCAAAAAAAAAAAAAAAAGAGTGGTCAGAGTAGGCAACCTTGTCTTGTTCCTGATCTTAGTGGAAATGGTTTCAGTTTTTCACCATTGAGGATGATGTTGGCTGTGGGTTTGTCATATATGGCCTTTATAATGCTGAGGAAAGTTCCCTCTATGCCTATTTTCTGGAGGGTTTTTATCATAAATGGGTGTTGAATTTTGTCGAAAGCTTTCTCTGCATCTATTGAGATGATCATATGGTTTTTCTCCTACAATTAGTTAATATGGTGTATCACGTTCATTGATTTGTGTATATTGAAGAATCCTTTCATTCCTGGAATAAACCCCACTTGATCATGGTGTATGATCCTTTTAATGCGCTCTTGGATTCTATTTCCTAGTATTTTGTTGAGGATTTTTGCATCTATGTTCATCAGTGATATTGACCTGTTGTTTTCTTTCTTTGTGATATCCTTGTCTGGTTTTGCTATCAGGGTGATGGTGGCCTCGTAGAATGAGTTTGGGAGTGTTCCTCCCTCTGCTATATATTGGAAGAGTTTGAGAAGGATAGGAGTTAGCTCTTCTCTAAATGTTTGATAGAATTCGCCTGTGAAGCAATCTGGTCCTGGACTTTTGTTTGTTGGAAGATTTTTAATCACAGTTTCAATTTCAGTGCTTGTGATTGGTCTGTTCATATTTTCTATTTCTTCCTGGTTCAGTCTTGGCAGGTTGTGCATTTCTAAGAATTTGTCCATTTCTTCCAGGTTGTCCATTTTATTGGCAGAGAGTTGCTTGTAGTAATCTCTCATGATCTTTTGTATTTCTGCAGTGTCACTTGTTACTTCTCCTTTTACATTTCTAATTATATTAATTTGAGTCTTCTCCCTTTTTTCTTGATGAGTCTGGTTAATGGTTTATCAATTTTGTTTATCTTCTCAAAGAACCAGCTTTTACTTTTATTGATCTTTGCTATCGTTTCCTTCATTTCTTTTTCATTTATTTCTGATCTGATCTTTATGATTTCTTTCCTTCTGCTAACTTCGGGGTTTTTTGTTCTTTTTTCTCTAATTGCTTTAGGTGCAAGATTAGGTTGTTTATTCGAGATGTGTCCTGTTTCTTAAGGTAGGATTGTATTCCTATAAACTTCCCTCTTAGAACTGCTTTTGCTGAATCCCATAGGATTTGGGTCATCGTGTCTCCATTGTCATTTGTTTCTAGGTATTTTTTGATTTCCTCTTTGATTTCTTCAGTGATCACTTCGTTATTAAGTGGTGTATTGTTTAGCCTCCATGTGTCTGTATTTTTTTCAGATCTTTTCCTGTAATTGATATCTAGTCTCATAGTGTTGTGGTCGGAAAAGATACTTGATACAATTCCAATTTTCTTAAATTTACCAAGGCTTGATTTGTGACCCAAGATATGATCTATCCTTGAGAATGTTCCATGAGCACTTGAGAAAAATGTGTATTCTGTTGTTTTTGGATGGAATGTACTATATATATCAATTAAGTCCATCTTGTTTAATGTATCATTTAAAGCTTGTGTTTCCTTATTTATTTTCATTTTGGATGACCTGTCCATTGATGAAAGTGGGGTGTTAAAGTCCCCTACTATGAATGTGTTACTGTCGATTTCCCCTTTTATGGCTGTTAGTATTTGCCTTATGTATTGAGGTGCTCCTATGTTGGGTGCATAAATATTTACAATTGTTATATCTTCTTCTTGGATGGATCCCTTGATCATTATGTACTGTCCTTCTTTGTCTCTTGTCATAGTCTTTATTTTAAAGTCTATTTTGTCTGATATGAGAATTGCTACTCCAGCTTTCTTTTGGTTTCCATTTGCATGGAATATCTTTTCCATCCCCTCATTTTCAGTCTGTATGTGTCCCTAGGTCTGAAGTGGATCTCTTGTAGACAGCATATATATGGGTCTTGTTTTTGTATCTATTCAGCCAATCTGTCTTTTGGTGGGAGCATTTAGTCCATTTAGATTTAAGGTAATTATCGATATGTACGTTCCTATTCCCATTTTCTTAGTTGTTTTGGGTTCATTATTGTAGGTCTTTTCCTTTTCTTGTGTTTCTTGCCTAGAGAAGATCCTTTAGCATTTGTGGTAAAGCTGGTTTGGTGGTGCTGATCTCTCTCAGCTTTTGCTTGTCTGTAAAGTTTTTTATTTCTCCATCAAATCTGAATGAGATCCTTGCTGTGTAGAGTAATCTTGGTTGTAGGTTTTTCTCCTTCATCACTTTAAATATGTCCTGCCAGTCCCTTCTGGCTTGCAGAGTTTCTGCTGAAAGATCAGCTGTTAACCTTATGGGGATTCCCTTGTGTGTTACTTGTTGTTTTTCCCTTGCTGCTTTTAATATGTTTTCTTTGTATTTAATTTTGATAGTTTGATTAATATGTGTCTTGGCGTATTTCTCCTTGGATTTATCCTGTATGGGACTCTCTGTGCTTCCTGGACTTGATTAACTATTTCCTTTCCCATATTAGGGAAGTTTTCAACTATAATCTCTTCAAATATTTTCTCAGTCCCTTTCTTTTTCTCTTCTTCTTCTGGAACCCCTATAATTCGAATGTTGATGTGTTTAATGTTGTCCCAGAGGTCTCTAAGACTGTCCTCAGTTCTATTTATTCTTTTTTCATTATTCTGCTCTGCAGTAGTTATTTCCACTTTTTATTTTCCAGGTCACTTATCCATTCTTATGCCTTAATTATTTGGCTATTGATCCCATCTAGAGTATTTTTAATTTCATTTATTGTTTTGTTCATCATTGCTTGTTTCATCTTTAGTTCTTCTAGGTCCTTGTTAAATGTTTCTTGTATTTTGTCTATTCTATTTCCAAGATTTTGGATCATCTTTACTATCATTATTCTGAATTCTTTTTCAGGTAGACTGCCTATTTCCTCTTCATTTGTTAGGTCTGGTGGGTTTTTACCTTGCTCCTTCATCTGCTGTGTGTTTTTCTGTCTTCTCATTTTTCTTATCTTACTGTGTTTGGGGTCTCCTTTTTTGAGGCTACAGGTTTGTAGTTCCCGTTGTTTTTGGTGTCTGTCTCCAGTGGCTAAAGTTGGTTCAGTGGGTTGTGTAGGCTTCCTGATGGAAGGGACTAGTGCCTGTGTTCTGGTGGATGAGGCTGGATCTTGACTTTCTGGTGGGTAGGTCCACGTCTGGTGCTGTGTTTGCGGATGTCTGTGGCTTTATTATGATTTTAGGCAGCCTCTCTGCTAATGGGTGGTGTTGAGTTCCTGTCTTGTTAGTTGTTTGGCCTATGGTGTCCAGCACTGTAGCTTGCTGGTCGTTGAGTAAAGCTGGGTGCTGCTGTGGAGATGGAGATCTCTGGGAGATTTTCGACATTTGATATTATGTGGAGCTGGGAGGTCTCTTGTGGAGCAGTGTTCTGAAGTTAGCTCACCCACCTCAGAGGCACAGCACTGACTCCTGGCTGCAGCACAAAGAGCCTTTCATCCACAAGGCTCAGAATAAAAGGGATAAAAAGTAGAAAGAAAGAAAGAAAAAAGAAAGAAAGAAAGAAAGGAAGGAAGGAAGGAAGGAAGGAAGGAAGAAAGAAAGAAAGGAAGGAAGGAAGAAAGAAAGGAGGGAGGGAGGGAGGGAGGGAGGAAGGAAGGAAGGAAAGAAAGAAAGAAAGAAAGAAAGAAAGAAAATAAATTAAAGTAAGATAAAATAAAATAAATTTATTAAAATAAAAAATAATTATTAAGAAAAATATTTTTTTAAAGAGAAAAGCAACTACAAAAAAAATGGACAAATAGAACCCTAGGACAAACGGTGAAAGCAAAGCTATACAGACAAAATCTCACACAGAAGCATACACATACACACTCACAAAAAGAGGAAAAGGGGAAAAAAATCATAAATCTTGCTCTCAAAGTCCACCTCCTCAATTTGGAATGATTCGTTGGCTATTCATGTATTCCACAGATGCAGGGTACATCAAGTTGATTGTGGAGCTTTAATCTGCTGCTCCTGAGGCTGCTGGGAGAGATTTCCCTTTCTCTTCTCTGTTCGCACAGCTCCCGGGGCTCAGCTTTGGATTTGGCCCTACCTCTGCGTGTAGGTTGCCGGAGGGCATCTGTTCTTCGCTCAGACAGGACAGGGTGAAAGGAGCAGCTGATTCGGGGACTCTGGCTCACTCAGGCCGGGAGGAGGGAGGGGTCCGGAGTGCGGGGCAAGCCTGCGGCAGTAGAGACCGGCGTGACATTGCACAGCCTGAGGTGCGCCGTGCGTTCTCCCGGGGAAGTTGTCCCTGGATCCTGGGACCCTGGCAGTGGCAGGCTGCACAGGCTCCCCGGAAGGGGGGTGTGGATAGTGACCTGTGCTCGCACACAGGCTTCTTGGTGGCGGTAGCAGCAGCCTTTGCGTCTCATGCCCATCTCTGGGGTCCGCGCTTTTAGCTGCGGCTCGCGCCCGTCTCTGGAGCTCCTTTAAGAAGTGCTCTTAATCCCCTCTCCTCGTGCACCGGGAAATAAAGAGGGAAGAAAAAGTCTCTTGCCTCTTCGGCAGTTCCAGACTTTTCCCCAGACTCCCTCCTGGTTAGCTGTGGTGCACTAACCCCCTACAGGCTGTGTTCACACCACCAACCGCAGTCCTCTCCCTGCGCTCCGACCGAAGCCCAAGCCTCAGCTCCCAGCCCCTCCCACCCCGGCAGGTGAGCAGACAAGCCTCTCGGGCTGGTGAGTGCTGGTCAGCACCAATCCTCTGTGCGGGAATCTCTCTGCTTTGCCCTCCGCACCCCTGTTTCTGCGCTCTCCTCCGCGGCTCCAAAGCTTTCCCCCTCTGCCACCCACAGTCTCCGCCCGCGAAGGGGCTTCCTAGTGTGTGGAAACCTTTCCTCCTTCACAGCTCCCTCCCATTGGTGCAGGTTCCGTCTCTATTCTTTTGTCTCTGTTTATTCTTTTTTCTTTTGCCCTACCCAGGTACGTGGGGACTTTCTTGCCTTTTGGGAGGTCTGAGGTCTTCTGCCAGCATTCAGTAGGTGTCCTTGTAGGAGTTGTTCCATGTGTAGATGTATTTCTGGTGTATCTGTGGGGAGGAACGTGATCTCTGCATCTTACTCTTCCGCCATCTTCCCCTCATCCCTGGAGATAGGGTCTTTACAGAGGAAATAAACTTAAAATGAGGTCCTTAGGGTGGGTCCTAATCCAATATGACTGATATCCTTATAAAAAAGGGAAATTTTGAAGGCAGACACACATACAGGGAGAACACTCTGTGAACATCAAGGCAGAGACCAGAGTGATGCTTCTACAAGTCAGGGAACACCAAAGATTGCCAGCAAACCACCAGAAGCTAGGGGAGAGGCCTGGAACAGAGACTTCCTCACAACTCTCAGAAGGAATCAACACTGCTGACACCTTGATCTCGGATTTCAAGCCTCTAGAACTGTGAGACAATAAAAATTTTTGTGTTTTTTTAAAAGGACAGGAGTATAAGACGAAACACAAGAAATATATCCTAATATATGAAGAACTAGATTACTAGTGGGAGTATTATGGAACATTTCCTGAATGAAGGAACTAAGCTATAAACTAGTATAAACAGTGATTGACTGTGTAGTCTTAATTGATTACCTCATCCTTCTTTGCCTTTACTTTTTGTTTGAAAAACAACTATTCCAATCTCTCTCTAAATATACTTCATAGAGATGTTGTGAGGAATTATTTGACTTTCTGGAAATTACTTTCAGTAACTATAAATTTGCAGAGAAAGGATATGTGTAAAGCAAAATTATGTAAGCATTTGTGTAAGGGAACAAACACAGAAGTGTTTTTCAGTTCAAGAATTAATTCTTTGACTCAAGTTATGGTTAAAAGATACCATAGGAGGGGGCTTCCTCGGTGGCGCAGTGGTTGAGAGTCCGCCTGCCAATGCAGTGGACGCAGGTTCGTGCCCCGGTCCGGGAGGATCCCACATGCCGCGGAGCGGCTGGGCCCGTGAGCCATGGCTGCTGAGCCTGCGCGTCCGGAGCCTGTGCTCCGCAACGGGAGAGGCCACAGCAGTGAGAGGCCCCCATACCGCAAAAAAAAAAAAAAAAAAAAAAAAAAGATACCATAGGAGGGTTGAGGAAGTTGGCGGAAGAGTAAGACACGGAGATCACCTTCCACCCCACAGATACATCAGAAATACATCTACACGTGGAACAACTCCTACAGAACACCCACTGAATGCTGGCAGAAGACCTCAGACCTCCCAAAAGGCAAGAAACTCCCCACGTACCTGGGTAGGGCAAAAGAAAAAAGAATAAACAGAGACAAAGCATAGGGACGGGACCTGCACCAGCGGGAGGGAGCTGTGAAGGAGGAAAGGTTTCCACACACTAGGAAGCCCCTTCGTGGGCGGAGACTGTGGGTGGTGGAGGTGGGTAGCTTCGGAGCCACAGAGGAGAGCGCAGCCACAGGGGTGCGGAGGACAATACGGAGAGATTCCCGCACAGAGCATCGGTGCCGACCGGCACTCACCAGCCCGAGAGGCTTGTCTGCTCGCCCACCAGCGCGGGCAGGGGCTGGGAGCTGAGGCTCAGGCTTCGGTCGGAGCGCAGGGAGAGGAGAGGGGTTGGCAGTGTGAACACAGCCTGAAGGGGTTAGTGCACCAGGCCTAGCCGGGAGGAAGTCGGGGAAAAAGTCTGGACCTGCCGAAGAGGCAAGAGACTTTTTCTTCCCTCTTTGTTTCCTGGTGCGCAAGGAGAGGAGATTAAGAGCACTGCTTAAAGGACCTCCAGAGACGGGCGCAAGCCGCGGCTAACAGCATAGACCCCAGAGACGGGCATGAGACGCTAAGGCTGCTGCTGCCGCCACCAAGAAGCCTGTGTGTGAGCACAGGTCACTCTCCACACCTCCCCTCCCGGAAGCCTGTGCAGCCCGCCACTGCCAGGGCCCCGGGATCCAGGGACAACTTCCCTGGGAGAACACACGACGAGCCTCAGGCTGGTGCCATGTCATGCCGGCCTCTGCCGCCGCAGGCTCTCCCCGCTTCCGTACCCCTCCCTCCCCCCGGCCTGAGTGAGCCAGAGTCCCCGAATCAGCTGCTCCTTTAACCCTGTCCTGTCTGAGCGAAGAACAGACGTCCTCCGGCGACCTACACGCAGAGGTGGGACCAAATCCAAAGCTGAACCGCAGGAGCTGTGCAAACAAAGAAGAGAAAGGGAAATCTCTCCCAGCAGCCTCAGAAGCAGTGGATTAAAGCTCCACAATCAACTTGATGTACCCTGCACCTCTGGAATACATGAATAGACAACGAATCATCCCATATTGAGGAGGTGGACTTTGGGAGCAAGATAGATTATTTTTTCACCTTTTCTTCTTTTTGTGAGTGTGAATGTGTATGCTTCTGTGTGAGATTTTGTCTGTAAAGCTTTGCTTTCACCATTTGTCCTAGGGTTCTGTCCGTCCATTTTTTTTCTACTTTAAAAAAACTTTTTTTCTTAATAATTACTTTTTATTTAATAACTTTATTTTATCTTACTTTATTTTATGTTCTTTCTTTCTTTCTACTTTTTCTCCCTTTTCTTCTGAGCCATTTGGAGGACAGGCTCTTGGTGCTCCAGCCAGGAGTCAGTGCTGCGCCTCTGAGGAGGGAGAGCCAACTTTAGGACATTGGTCCAACAGAGACCTCCCAACTCCACATAATATCAAATGGCGAAAATCTCCCAAAGATCTCCATCTCAGCACCAACACCCAGCTTCACTCAACGACCAGCAAGCTACAGTGCTGGACACCATAGGCCAAACATCTAGCAAGACAGGAACACAACCCCACCCATTAGCAGAGAGGCTGCCTAAAGTCATAATAAGGCCACAGACACCCCAACACACCACCAGACGTGGACCTGCCCACCAGAAAGACAAGATGCAGCCTCATCCACAAGAACACAGGCACTAGTCCCCTCCACCAGGAAGCCTATACAACCCACTGAACCAACTTTAGCCACTGGGGACAGACATCAAAAACAATGGGAACTACAAACCTGCAGCCTGCAAAAAGGAGACCCCAAAACAGTAAGAGAAGCAAAATGAGAAGACAGAAAAACAGACAGCAGATGAAGGAGCAAGGTAAAAACCCACCAGACCTAACAAATGAAGAGGAAGTAGGCAGTGTACCTGAAAAAAAATTCAGAATAATGATAGTAAAGATGATCCAAAATCTTGGAAATAGAATAGACAAAATACAAGAAACATTTAACAAGGACCTAGAAGAACTAAAGATGAAACAAGCAATGACGAACAACACAATAAATGAAATTAAAAATGATCTAGAAGGGATCAATAGCAGAATAACTGAGGCAGAAGAACGGATAAGTGATGTGGAGGATAAAATAGTGGAAATAACAACTGCAGAGCAGAATAAAGAGAAAAGAGTAAAAAGAACTGAAGACAGTCCCAGAGACCTCTGGAACAACATTAAACGCACCAGCATTCGAATTATAGGGGTCACAGAAGAAGAAGAGAAAAAGAAAGGGACTGAGAAAATATTTGAAGAGATTATAGTTGAAAACTTCCCTAATATGGGAAAGGAAATAGTTAATCAAGTCCAGGAAGCACAGAGAGTCCCATACAGGATAAATCCAAGGAGAAACACTCCAAGACACATATTAATCAAACTATCAAAAATTAAATACAAAGAAAACATATTAAAAGCAGCAAGGGAGGGCTTCCCTGGTGGCACAGTGGTTGAGAGTCTGCCTGCTGATATAGGGGATATGGGTTCATGACCCAGTCCGGGAAGATCCCACATGCCACGGAGCGGCTGGGCCTGTGAGTCATGGCTGCTGAGCCTGCGCGTCCAGAGCCTGTGTTCCGCAACGGGAGAGGCCCCAAATGTGAGAGGTCCATGTACTGCAAAAAAAATAATAATAATAAAATAAAAAGCAGCAAGGGAAAAACAACAAATAACACACAAGGGAATCCCCATGGTTAAAAGCTGATCTTTCAGCAGAAACTCTGCAGCCAGAAGGGAGTGGCAGGATATATTTAAAGTGATGAAGGAGAAAAACCTACAACCAAGATTACTCTCCCCAGCAAGGATCTCATTCAGATTTATTGGAGAAATTAAAATGTTTACAGACAAGCAAAACCTGAGAGAGATTAGCACCATAAAACCAGCTTTCCCACAAAAGCTAAAGGATCTTCTCTAGGCAAGAAACACAAGAGAAGGAAAAGACCTACAATAACAAACCCAAAACAATTATGAAAATGGGAATAGGAACATACATATCGATAATTACCTTAAATGTAAATGGATTAAATGCTCCCACCAAAAGACACAGACTGGCTGAATGGATACAGAAACAAGACCCATATATATGCTGTCTACAAGAGACCCACTTCAGACCTAGTGACACATACAGACTGAAAGTGAGGGGATGGAAAAATATATTCCATGCAAATGGAAACCAAAAGAAAGCTGGAGTAGCAATTCTCATATCAGACAAAATAGACTTTAAAATAAAGACTATGACAAGAGACAAAGAAGGACAGTACATAATGATCAAGGGATCCATCCAAGAAGAAGATATAACAATTGTAAATATTTATGCACCCAACATAGAAGCATCTCAATACATAAGGCAAATACTAACAGCCATAAAAGGGGAAATCGACAGTAACACATTCATAGTAGGGGACTTTAACACCCCACTTTCATCAATGGACAGGTCATCCAAAATGAAAATAAATAAGGAAACACAAGCTTTAAATGATACATTAAACAAGATGGATTTAATTGATATTTATAGGACACTCCATCCAAAAACAACAGAATACACATTTTTCTCAAGTGCTCATGGAACATTCTCAAGGATAGATTATAACTTGGGTCACAAATCAGGCCTTGGTAAATTTAAGAAAATTGAAATCATATCAAGTATCTTTTCTGACCACAAAGCTATGAGACTAGATATCAATTACAGGAAAAGATCTGAAAAAAATACAAACACATGGAGGCTAAACAATACACTACTTAATAATGAAATGATCAGTGAAGAAATCAAAGAGGAAATCAAAAAATACCTAGAAACAAATGGCAATGGAGACACGAGAACCAAAAACCTATGGGATGCAGCAAAAGCAGTTCTAAGAGGGAAGTTTATAGGAATACAATCCTACCTTAAGAAACAGGAAACATCTCGAATAAACAATCTAACCTTGCACCTAAAGCAATAAGAGAAAAAAGAACAAAAAAAAAAAAAACCCCAAAGTTAGCAGAATGAAAGAAATCATAAAGATCAGATCAGAAATAAATGAAAAAGGAACGACGGAAACCATAGCAAACATCAATAAAAGTAAAAGCTGGTTCTTTGAGACGATAAACAAAATTGATAAACCATTAACCAGACTCGTCAAGAAAAAAAGGGAGAAGACTCAAATCAATAGAATTAGAAATGAAAAAGGAGAAGTAACAAGTGACACTGCAGAAATAACAAGGATCATAATAGATTACTACAAGCAACTCTATGGCAATAAAATGGACAACCTGGAAGAAATGGACAAATTCTTAGAAATGTACAACCTGCCGAGACTGAACCAGGAAGAAATAGAAAATATGAACAGACCAATCACAAGCACTGAAATTGAAAATGTGATTAAAAATCTTCCAACAAACAAAAGCCCAGGACCAGATGGCTTCACAGGTGAATTCTATAAAACATTTAGAGAAGAGTTACTAACACCTATCTTTCTCAAACTCTTCCAAAATATAGCAGAGGGAGGAACACTCCCAAACTCATTCTATGAGGCCACCATCACCCTGATAGCAAAACCAGACAAGGATGTCACAAAGAAAGAAAACTACAGGCCAATATCACTGATGAACATAGATGCAAAAATCCTCAACAAAATACTAGCAAACAGAATCCAAAAGCACATTAAAAGGATCATACACCATGATCAAGTGGGGTTTATTCCAGGAATGCAAGGATTCTTCAATATACGCAAATCAATCAACATGATACACCATATTAACAAATTGAAGGGAAACAACCATATGATCATGTCAATAGATGCAGAGAATGCTTTTGACAAAATTCAACACCCATTTTTGATAAAAAACCTGCAGAAAGTAGGCATAGAGGGAACTTTCCTCAACATAATAAAGGCCATATATGACAAACCCACAGCCAATGTAGTCCTGAATGGTGAAAAACTGAAATCTTTTCCACTAAGATCAGGAACAAGACAAGGTTGACCACTCTCCCCACTATTATTCAACATAGTTTTGGAAGTTTTAGCCACAGCAATCAGAGAAGAAAAAGAAACAAAAGGAATCCAAATCGGAAAAGAAGAAGTAAAGTCACTGTTTGCAGATGACATGATAACATACATAGAGAATCCGAAAGATGCTACCAGAAAACTACGAGCATTACTCAATTAATTTGGTAAAGTAGCAGGATACAAAATTAATGCACAGAAATCTCTGGCATTGTTATACTCTAATGATGAAAAATCTGAAAGTGAAATCAAGAAAACACTCCCATTTACCACTGCAACAAAAAGAATAAAATATCTAGGAATAATCCTACCTAAGAGGACAAAATACCTGTATGCAGAAAAGTATAAGACACTGATGAAAGAAATTAAAGATGATACAAATAGATGGAGAGATATACCATGTTCTTGGATTGGAAGAATCAACATTGTGAAAATGACTCTACTACCCAAAGCAATCTACATATTCAATGCAATCCCTATCAAACTACCTCTGGCGTTTTTCACAGAACTAGAACAAAAAATTTCACAATTTGTATGGAAACACAAAGACTCCAAATAGCCAAAACAATCTTGAGAACAAAAAATGGAGCTGGAGGAATCAGGCTCCCTGACTTCAGACTATACTACAAAGCTACAGTAATCAAGACAGTATGGTACTGGCACAAAAATAGAAAGATAGATGAATGGAACAGGATAGAAAGCCCAGAGATAAACCCACGCACATATGGTCACCTTATCTTTGATAAAGGAGGCAAGAATATACAGTGGAGAAAAGACAGCCTCTTCAATAAGTGGTGCTGGGAAAACTTGACAGGTACATGTAAAAGAATGAAATTAGAACACTCCCTAACACCATACACAAAATAAACTCAAAATGGATTAAAGACCTAAATATAAGGCCAGACAGTATAAAACTCTTAGAGGAAAACAAAGGGAGAACTCTCTATGACATAAATCACAGCAAGATCCTTTTTCACCCACCTCTTAGAGAAATGGAAATAAAAACAAAAATAAACAAATGGGACCTAATGAAACTTAAAAGCTTTTGCACAGCAAAGAAAATCATTAACAAGACCAAAAGACAACCCTCAGAATGGGAGAAAGTATTTGCAAATGAAGCAACTGACAATGGATTAATCTCCATGATATATAAGCAGCTCATGCAGCTCAATAATAAATTAATAAAGAACCCAATCCAAAAATGGGCAGAAGACCTAAATAGACATTTCTCCAAAGAAGATATACAGATTGCCAACAAACACATGAAAGAATGCTCAACATCATTAATCGTTGGAGAAATGCAAATCAAAACTACAATGAGATATCATCTCACACCAGTCAGAATGGCCATCATCAAAAAATCTAGAAACAATAAATGCTGGAGAAGGTGTGGAGAAAAGGGAACACTCTTGCACTGCTGGTGGGAATGTCAACTGGTACAGCCACTATGGAGAACAGTATGGAGGTTCCTTAAAAAACTACAAATAGAACTACCATATGACCCAGCAATCCCACTACTGGGCATATACCCTGAGAAAACCATAATTAAAAAAGAGTCATGTACCAAAATGTTCATTGCAGCTCTATTTACAATAGCCAGGACATGGAAGCAACCTAAGTGTCCATCAACAGATGAATGGATAAAGAAAATGTGGCACATATATACAATGGCATATTACTCAGCCATAAAAAGAAACGAAATTGAGTTATTTGTAGTGAGGTGGATGGACTTAGAAAATGTCACACAGATTGAAGTAAACCAGAAAGAGAAAAACAAATACTGTATGCTAACACATATATATGGAATCTAAGGAAAAGAAAAAGAAAAAGGTCATGTAGTACCTAGGGTAAGACAGGAATAAAGACACAGATCTACTAGAGCACGGACTTGAGGATATGGGGAGGGAGAAGGGTAAGCTGTGACAAAATGAGAGTGGCATGGACATATATACACTACCAAACATAAAATAGATAGCTAGTGGGAAGCAGCCGCATAGCACAGGGAGATCAGCTAGGTGGTTTGTGACCACCTAGAGGGGTGGGATAGGGAGGGTGGGAGGGAGGGAGGTGCAAGAGGGAAGAGATATGGGAACATATGTATATGTATAACTGATTCACTTTGTTATAAAGCAGAAACTAACACACAATTGTAAAGCAATTATACTCCAATACAGATGTTAAAAAAAAAGTACCATAGTTATTGGAAATCAAGAAAACAATTTAGTCTTTCTTTCAGAAGTTCTGTGTGAATTTTCTACTTTTTTTTATTATGTTTGGTTTTGAAAATGCACCCACTCACAAAACCTCTGGGCAGTCGGACAAAACAGATGTATAATCCTCTGAAATGGGACAGGACTCAAGTTAAAGTATAATTGACTGAACATTTAAGAACACAATGAGGGAAAGGCTCACCTTTCTCCTCTATCTGAAGTTGCCAAGTGAAACCTTCCAAATATTCTAGAGGAAAGGGATGCCTCTGACTCATATTCTGTTTTCCTTTGAGTCTTGCTCAACTTTTGTTTCCAATGGAAAAAGGAAGGACAAAGGGATCAGAGTAAAAGTCAAGGAACTAATTTTGCGTGGGAGGAAAGTACAGCTGTGTCATCTCTAGGCTATGATTATATAAAAAGAAAAACTTTGTAAAAGAACTCAAACCTTAACTTATTCAATGCGTCAATTTGAAGACGAAGGTAAGATGTTAAAGAATGGTGGGACCGAGTTGCTCCTTCAGAATCATGGTCTTTCTCTGTGTCTCATAGACACTTTAAAGATTGCAAAACTTTCCTCCAGAACCATTTCTAAGGCTGGAGAAACTGGCTTCTTCCGCATACTTCAAATCTATCTATCAATGGAAATTTAACACCCCCAAAAAATGCTAGTTTCGGATATACAAGGACTGAAATGTTCACAGAACGCTCTAGGAGTGTATGAGTTTGGCTGGATTTATCTTGCTCTAAGGTCAATTCAATCCTGAAAATCCTAAAGTCCCTTCCCTCAAATAGGGAACCATAGGTTCAGGTGAACAGTACTCTCTCTTGCTACAAAAAATAAATTGATATCGTCTGTAGGACCAAGACTTCTGGGGCAAAAAGAACAAGTAAAAATTAAAATACTGGGTGTACCGTTTAGCTCAACTCTTTCATTTTGAAGATGATAGAGTGGAGGCTCAGAGATACAAGTATGCACTGAAACATCCTGAGGTCTCTTCTGTAGGTCATGCAGAACTAGCCTCACCCCCAGGCCTCACTCCCGGTCTGCCTACCCTCTTGCTGCAGTGATGAGAGAACTGTAAATATCTCATCAGGTCTCAGTGAATCCTTGCCTGGTTGACTGAGTCAACTAGAGAGGAAGAGTTAGCGGTCCTTATGACCACCCTTCCATCCGCACCCCTGCTCTCTAGATTCTGAAACAGTAGGGGTTCTGGGCGCAGGCCTTTGAGCAAGCTGCGAGGGGGGGGTGAGTAACTGAAAACGTCAGCGAGGAAGCAGGGCCTGGCACTCCCAAGGGAAAAACTAAGTGGTACGCATGGCCCTTGCATTTTCCACCTTTCCTTCACTTCTTCTTTCCTTTGAAAATGTTTTCTTTTGAGCAAGACTAAAGGCAAACAGAATATGTATCAGAGGCATCTTTCTCTCGAGACTTTGGAAGGTCTCATTTGGTATCTTTAGATGGGGAAGGAAGGTAAGCCTTTTCCTCACGACAATGTCTAGCCAACCATTCTTCAGCTTGAATCCTGGCCCATTTCATAGGCCCCTGGTTGTACATCCATTTTGCCTGACTGCCCAGCGGTTTTATGAATGGACATATTTTCAGACAAAATGACTTGTTTAGAATGATGTTCAAATTTTAATATGCATAGACATCACCAGGAGGGCCTGTTGAAACACAGATTGCTGGGCCCCATACCTAGTTTATAATTTAGGAGGTGTCTGGGTGGAACAAGTTCTAACAAGCTCCCAGGTGATGCTGCTCCTAGTTCCAGCATTCAGGGCTAATGGGAACAATGGCCCCCAGGACCAAGCCTTAGATGTGCTCACCTTACCTGCTTCCACATCTCTGATAAGCCCCCTTTTCGTACTGACTCAGTGAGAAGCTATAGCTCATGTGAGAGGGAGACAGTGACAATAACGAGCATTGTCATCTTCTCAGAGGAACCACCTTGCTGCTTTTATTCCTAACTCTTAAGGAACTCTTAGACTTCCTTTTAGGCTCTTTATTTATCTTACTCCTCACATATAAATGACCACAAAGTCCTAGATTCTGTATCCTAAATATCTACAGAAGCTCTCCCCTACCTCTCCATCTCCTTTCTCACCTCCTTGACCCAGGTGAACATGATCTTTAGTCCAGAATTCTGCAGCAGCTCCCTATTTGGTCTTCTCTTTCTCTCCACTATCAGAGCAAGGTTCCTAAAACAGAAATCTGATCCGAAAACTGGTCTGCTCAGAATTGCTCCAGTGTGTCCCCTTGGCTTTCAGGAGAAAGATAGAAGGGCAGCAATATCTTGGGGACATTTATTTTGCCTTTCCATCATCCTCTTCCTTCCTCCAATCATACCAACACTCATAGCATTCGAGATCACACTTGGCAGAAGGAGAAGAGGTTCAACTGGTAAACCTCCTTCCACTTAAAACAGCTACCTTTCATTTTAGTTTAATGAGCATTTATAGCTACCTACTATCTGCAATGCCTGACACTTTTTGCTAATGCTCACAAAAATCAGGTGGGTTACTGGGAGGAAAGAATGAGACATAGAGTTAAGGGGCTGACAAAGGTTATATCGAGCTAGTTAGATGATAAATTTGGAAGAGAAAACAGGTCTCTTGTTGCCTATCCAGGTTTCTTGCCATTGAACCTCACAACAGCCTTCATTTGTTTTCCAAATGTATGAGTTAGGAAGTAGAGGGTAAATGAATAAGCCCTGGCTTCAGACACTCCAGATTAGAAAACTGGTTCTGCGATGAGGTAACCATGAGTACGTTTCTCACCATTTTGAGCCTCCATTTCCTCATCCTGAATTAACCTTTGTTCATTTTTTATTATCCTTCTAATAATCCCCTTGTGGTAGCAGTATTCTAAGATGACTCCAGTGATCCCTGCCTCCTGGTATCCATGCCTTCATGTACCTTTCTCCTGTGGAGTGTGGACAGGATATGCAACTTGCTTCTAACTAATAGGATATGGTGATGGGCAAGAGGTATCCCTCCCATAATTATGTTGTGTTATAGAAGGGATTTTGCAGATGAAAGTAAATTCCTAAACAGTTTGACGTTGACTTAATTAAAAGACGATTATCCTAGATGGGCCTGCCCTAATCAGGTAGTCCTTTAAAAGAGGGCTTCTTCTTTCCCTGAGCTCAGAGACTCCAGACAGTGGGGATTCTCTTCCTCCTGCTGGCTCTGAGTTGTACAGAGGTAAGAAAATCAATTCTTCCAACATCCACATGAACTTGCAAGAGGACCCCTGAATCTCAGGTGAGACTGCAGCCCCTTGAGTGCAGTCTTGTGAGACCCTAAGCAGAGGAGCCAGCTAAGCTTTGCCTAGACTCCTGACTCATGCAAACTGTGAGATAATAATTGCATATTGTTTTAAGCTGCTAAATTTGCATTAACTTGTTATGCAGCAATAACTAACTCATACATCCCCCTTTCCCTGTAATTTCACCACCATCTCCCCCTCACCCCTCAAAAAAAGGGGTAGGAGGGGACAAAGATCAAAGAGCAGACTCTATGGACTGAGTGGAACTGGTTTGAGAGCAATCACATCTTTACTCACCTGTAACCCTAGTTAGACAGAATGGCTTTCAGCAGTGCTGCTCTGAGAAACCAGATGGTGTACGCTGATGGGGTATATTCTACGGGGACAGAGGAGTGTGGGGTTGGACTAGAGGACAGTTGTGTTTACTTTTTCCATAGTTGTGCCTTTTTCTGGAACTCCAGGAGGGAAGAGTCATGCCCGGGAAGAGGGTAGAACTGGCTCTGGAAGGTTAAGTAACAAAGAAGGCCATATAAAATGGCACAGCAATAATGCAGGAGGTTGAGAAATGGAGCTGGGTTTGAAGACACAACACCCACAAGTCATAGTTTGATTCTGTCACTAGCTGTTTTAGGACTACAGTTCCTCACTGCACCTCTTGGGATTTTGATTTCCTCAACTCTAACACAACAGAATTATATGTTTGGTAGTTTCTAATTCCTTTAGCAATATACTGCCTTTCTCAAGTGAAATGGAGAAAAGAGATGAAAAGCGAAGCTGTTCTGGTTAAAGCAGAGGACCCAGCTTAAAAACTACTGCAGGGGATAAGCCCCAGGCTCTCTTCTGACTCAGGTATCTCCTCATGATGCTATGGCTCTCCAGCAGAGGCTGGCCAGGATACAGACTGGGAGGATGCATACAGGTTTAAGCACCTTGCCACTTTTGCAGGGGCCGTACAAGTGTGGTAGGTCTGGTGGGGAGCTAGCTCACGTATAAGAGCATGAGCCCTACTCCTGCAGGGCCTCCAAGGCTCACATCAAGAACAGACACAGCTGTCTTGCTTCTAGCCATTCCTTCACTGGGCTCACAGCTGGTCAGCCAGAACTTTCTCTGAGGCTCCAAAGACTGCTCTACTCTGAGTCCCAGCTAGAAAGGGTGAACAACGTAAGTTTCCTTTTCATTACATGAACTGTTCCAGGAAAGTCAGTCTGTCCCTCAGAGACTCCAGACAGCAGGGCTTCTCTTCCTCCTGCTGGCTCTGAGTTCTACAGATGTAAGAAAGGCAATTCTTCCAACATCCACATGAACTTGCAAGAGGACCTGCATTTCAACGTCACATGGCATCAAGTAGAAACTCCCAGCTGACTCGTACTCCCATCCTCAATACTTGGTTTTGCAATTTGTCTGTTCCTATATTATACACATCTCCACCCCCAGCAACCCTCAAAGCCAGCATTATAAACACAGAGAGTAGAAACAAACCTCTCTCCAGACCTTGTCGTTTGGCTCCAGCCAATTCCTTGTATAAGAGCTTGTGTGTCTGTACATTGGCTCAGATAGCTTCTTGTAGTGTGTACAGAGAAGACTAAAGAATGAAAAGGATGTTCATGTTTTCATCCAGTGCATTCACTGAAAACCTACCATATGTCTGGTGCCATTCCAGTCGCTGTGGATACAGCAGTGAGCTAGATCGTTTCTACATTCATGGAGCTTGCAGTCTGTAGGGGGAGAGAAGAAATTTTTAAAAACAGTTATGTAGGAGACATAAACAAACAAGAACATTTAGGGTAAATGAAAAACACTGAAAGAAATAAGCAAGGATCTGGGATAAATGGGTATCAAATGGAGTGGGGGAAATGACTTTGGTTATGGGCATTCCAGAAAGGTTTCCCTGAGGATGCAGCATTAAGCTGAAACTTTGAGGCTGAGAAGAGGCCAGTCAAGCCAAGATTCCAGGAAAACACTTCTAAGATACAGGTGACAGCAAAATCAAAGGCCCTGAGTCAGAAGAGAGCTCACCCTGTGTGAGGAACTGAAAGGTCAGTCTGGAAGCAGTGTGGGAACATTGAGAGGGTGGCATGCCTTTCGAGTGGATCCAGCTCTCTTTTGAAACCTTAGCTGGAGTGGAATGTGTGGGTTGAGCTCTGGCTTTGCCACTTGCTACTCATTAACAGTCTGTAAGAGTCAATACAGGGAACTCTGCTCAATATTCTGTAACCACCTAATTGGGAAAAGAATTTGAAAAAGGATAGATACATGTATATGTATAACTGAATCACTTTGTTGTACACCTGAAACGAACATAACATTGTTAATCAACCATACTCCAATATAAAATAAAAAGTTAAAAAAAAAAAAGAGTCAATACATTTCCCCAAGTTCCTGAATCAGCTGCAGTGGCAATCACCTGACCCCAGGGGGCGCAGGCTGGTTCTTCAGGCCACTGTAATGATTAGATTGAATTTCTTCAGTGTCTTA